>NC_048900.1:31072954-31087052 GCF_011077185.1 Oxyura jamaicensis | reverse complement strand
TCGGCCCCTCTCGGCCCCTCTCGGCCCCTCTCGGCCCCTCTCGGCCCGGTGCCGCCGGGACGTGCCCGCGATGTGTGTGTGTGTGCTGCTGTGTTGCAGAGAAAACCACGGAAGCCAAGATGATGAAGGCCGGGGGCACGGAGATCGGGAAGACGCTGGCGGAGAAGAGCCGCGGCCTCTTCAGCGCCAACGACTGGCAGTGCAAAACGTACGGGCCCTGAAAACGGCACCGGGGGGGTGCCGGCACCGCGCACTGCGGTGTGATTAGTTCTGTCCGGGTGAAGGTAGCGGTACCGCTGGGAACAGAGCGGCCAGAGCTTCCGGGCCGTCCCCGGGAAGGGCTTTGCCCTGGGGACAGCATTCACTTCTGTTCGGTGGGCAGTGGGTACTTGACTAACAGAACTGCGAAAAGCTTAAAAAAAAAATCAGGGCTAGAAAAGTAAAAACACGCATTCCTTGTCAGGTAAGCCAAGGCACGTCCCAAATTAGGAACAAACAGGTGATGGAAGTAACGCCGTCAGTGCAGTTTGGTAGTTTATTTCCAATAGTCACTAAATACTTAATGAGTAAATTTTAGCACAGAGTTAAATTTATAGCTGATATCAGAAGCCATCAGTTGAGAATGTGAAGGTCTAAATTAGCAAAGAACTGCCTTCATAAAATACTTCAGGGGTTTGGGGGTCTTTTTGTTCCTTTGTTTGAAAGGAGCTACTAGATTTTCTGGAGGGCTCTGAGGGACTTGGTAACACCGGTGGTTCCTTTATCCTTTATGGATAAGATTGCTGCTGGCAGCTGCTTTGCCTTCATGAAGTTGGTAGCTGCTTCGGAATCATTTTGTTAAATATCTCTTCAGGTTTTACTTCAGGTAAAATATAACTTAAATTATGTGTTAACAAATTTTGGACAGCCTTGCTTCTGTTAACTTGCCTGACCATTAGTTTTAATTCTTTCCCCATGATTTGTCTAGTGCAGTCCCCATCATCCTGTCATCGTGCTGGCACAATACCCATGGGCTCTCGCAGTTCTGTCTTGGTGACTGTTGGCCCAAGAGTTCCCTGTGCTGTGTTAGTGACTGCGAATCACTGCTGAAACTTGGCAGATGGAGTATTATGAGTTCTTGAAGCGTTGCCTTCACACGTAAGCTTTATAATTTGAAATAAAATGTTTTTATTTACACTTTTTTTTTCCCCCTCTGAAGATGTGGTAATGTGAACTGGGCCCGAAGGTCAGAATGTAACATGTGTAACACTCCCAAGTATGCCAAATTGGAGGAGCGGACAGGTAAGCTGTAGGTGGCTTTAAACACTCAAGTTACTGTAAGAAACTCTTTTTTATAAATCAGTATAACTTAATCAAAGGGACGGTTTTCATGGTAGAAGTAGCAAAATAGCATAATCTTTTGTATGTAAACAAATCTGTAGGTTCTTACACTTTTAGTAGCATAGAAAGTTAAGTATGTGATGGTTACGTTTGGAAGGTCATCAAACATCACTTGCTTTAAACCACCATGATACTTGATTTTGATTCTAAAGAGTTTGGAAGGAGTAATGCAGTACCTTCTTAAACTCAAAGAATTCTAGTATATACGGTGCCCATCTGCAGAGGACTCTGCAGCCACAACAACAGCATTTCAAGGCCGTACAGCTCAGACCGTAACTTTTAATGAGGTTGAAAGTCTGGTCACACTGATGCAGTTTGAGTTCCTTCTGCATTAACAACGAAGCCGAGCAGTGGCTACGACAGAGGTGGGGTCATAACTCTTCGTAGTGTTACCACTGTAAATGGGATCAGGCAGTGAGTGCAAATTATAAATGCAAATTATAACGTTAAAGCATAAAAGTAAAAAAGCACAGAGAAGAGCACAGAGCTTGTTATTTAAAAAGAATACTTCTGAATTTCTATCAAGTTCTGGTACCCTTCAGAGTAAGTTTGTGGTTGTGTACATGACACGTAGCATGTCACAGGTGCCTGCAGCAGGTTACAAACCTAGCTGAAATTGAAATGAGTACTTTGAGTTTTCTGCTTGCGTTATGGAAAGGAATAGCGAGTTTTTAATGGAATCTTGGCAGTTGTGCAATTCAAAGCAACCACAGGGCGTTTTTATTCTTACTGCTCCCTGAGGGTCTGTATTCGGCGTTGTGTCCCAGAACAGTTGCAGTAAGGCAGCAGACCGGGGTGCCCAGAAGCCACAAGGGAGCTGCCTGTGGGAAAGGGGCTTTGGCAACACCAGCAGTGGGAGAGCAGCTAGCGAGCATTGCCCTCACCTCTGCAGCTGGCCACTTTCCTGAGCCTGCTGCTTGCCGCTGTCACGGGGTGTTGGGCTTCGAGGGCAGCACCTTCGGTCAGGCCCCTGGAGGTGTTCTGGTGCTCTCCCACACGAAGCAGCTCTCAGGTGCTGCAGCCCTGCCATAGCTCTTCTGTGGAGTTGGTTGCTCAGCAGGGCTGTAATCCTGGCTTACTTGTTTTCATTCTTTTCAATGCTGTTACATCTCTGTTTATGTGATTTAATCCGTTTTCTCAATGAGGTTTCTCAGAAAGTATTTTTAATAGCTGTGTGGGAGCAACTCATGCTCTTCTTGAGCTCACACTGCGTTCTTGTGGCGTATATTTATAAAGCCACTGAAGCCACTTATTCTGAAGTTTGTGCTTAATGTAGCTGAATTTGGCGCAGCACAAGAGCTTGTCTTATTTTACCACTTTTTAAAGGATACGGAGGAGGATTTAATGAACGAGAGAATGTTGAATACATAGAACGTGAAGAATCAGATGGGGAGTATGATGAGGTAAGTTGAGGTACATGCATTACTTTGGAGAGAGACATATTGTGTGGCTTGTGTTGAGGATGTATGTGTTTACATTTGTGTTCCTGATGGGGGAAATGCTGGTCAGGAATACCTTGTGATGCATCTCTGTCAAATGCTCCAGTGTAAAAGTTTTGAACTGAAAGCGAGTGCATTTATGTTGTCTTCTGGGGGCTAAACAATGAGAATCAGTTCAAGTTAAACTGCTCCAAGCTGTGTTCATTAATGTGCTTAAGGAGTTGGTTTCAGGGTAATGCGTGCTGTTTTCGGATACATTCAATATTGTTTTTATAAAGATATACCACAAACACAAATGTAACGATAACTCTTTGTTAAAATTGGATTTCCATTAATCTTGTCTGGAGGGGCTAATAGTATCTGACAAACATCTCTTTAAAAGTTTTCTTGTTGCTAATTGGTATTTCCTCCTGCTTCTCCCTTCCTTTGAATAATACCTCATTTAAAATTGATGTACATTTATTTTCTCATAGAAGTCTTACCAAAAAAATAGAGTTGGAAATGATTTTTCATAAGTGATATTCTAATGGAATGAAATTTCTTAGTTTGGTCGCAAAAAGAAAAAGTATAGAGGAAAGCCAGTTGGTCCTGCGTCTATCCTGAAGGAAGTAGAAGATAAGGAATCAGAAGGGGAAGATGAGGAGGATGAGGATGAAGATCTTTCCAAATATAAATTGGATGAGGTAGTGTCATTTTTTGTTTGTTTTGTTGCTAGCAAATTTTTAATGACTACTGTAGTGTTGTTCAGTAGCAGGTGAAGTTTGGCTTAAGGGGAATGTTCGTGAAGTTTACTCACAGGCTTTTAAAATTACTTCATAAAATGAAACTTCATTAAATAATAGAAAATGGGATAATGAAGACTTCAAATGTTTGTTCGCAGTCTTTTTATTATTCTGTTTTGAAACAAAAATTTTCAGTCCCTCTACTGTATAACTTTTTAGATCTCGTTAAGTGCACTTTAGACCTCATTTAATGACCTAAAAACAGTATTTTCAAAGGATGAACTAAACACCAAATAAAACATACAGGTTAGGTTAAGAAAAAAATGACAAACCCAATAAAAATATTCCTTATGTATTTCTCGAATATCTGATTTTTTCAGGATGAGGATGAAGATGATGCTGACCTCTCAAAATATAATCTTGATGCCAGCGAAGAAGAAGACACTAATAAGAAAAAGAAATCCAATAGGCGCAGTCGTTCTAAATCCCGATCTTCCCACTCACGATCTTCATCGCGCTCATCCTCTCATTCAAGCTCAAGGTCTAGGTCCAGGTAAACGGGTACAGGTCAAGGGTAACGCCAGGCAAAATGTCAGTATCTAACTTCTCTATTTACTTTTTTTGATTGCCTTACAGTTTTAGTTTAATAATGTTAACAAGTTTATGTACACAGCTTACGGAGGTAGATAATGTTCTGTTCTGGCCTTCTGTTTATCCTCAATAAGAAGGCTTTTTATGTCTTGCTGCTTTTAGTGAATTAAGCTGGTATGTCAATGGAATTCTTCAAGTGTTTTTCTAAACTTATTTTCAGTTTTATTTTTAGGCTTGTTGACCATAAGTGGTTCAGTGGTTGTGCTTGTTTTCAGTAATATTGAGTGGAGGTGTTGAAGAGTGAATCGGGTGGGATTGTTTAAGAAGGAGGAAGTAGCAGAAGAGGGCAGCGACGCAGTCCAGACAGAATGGAAGTTGTCCTGGAAATAAAAACGAGAAACTTGAACTTAATTTGATGGGAAGCAGTAAAGCTTTAAATACAGCGGCAGTGCTGTCAGAGTAACTCTAAAGTCTTATTTAAAAAAAAAAAATCCTGATGTGGGTGGTGAGACAGTAGAATAGGTTGCCCAAAGAGGTTATGCATGCCCCATCCCTGGAAGTGTTCGGAGTCAGGTTGGATGGGGCTTTGGGCAACCTGATGTAGTGAAAGATGGGATTAGATGATCTTTAAAGGTTGCTTCCAAACCACTCGCTTTATTATTTAAATTCAGTAACATGTGAAAAGTTCAATATTTTTTTTGGAATCGCATCGCATGAAGCCTGTTACAGCTTTTCAGCTGCCTTATAATTGATACAGTGATGATACTAATAGGTTTAAGACCAAATTGGTGCTAGCTCATCATAAACATCATATACATAAAGTTCAAGTTTCTTCTAATCTCTGTAGCTTTGTAACTGCACCTCTCAGTTCTGACTGCTCTGATTGCTGCCCAAATTCTTCATACCTTCATGCTAACCGGGTGTCAGCTACGCTCTCCTTCTGTCTTTCTCCACGTTGTTATCATGCTTTTTTTCATGCTAACTCCTCTGCGAGATACGTTCTTAAAAATACCTGTTTTCACCCTCCCTACTCCCTCAAATGCCTCCTTGAGACTAGTAGTTGCCATATGGTTCTGTGGAGGAGCACTCTGAATAACACTGAGCTGGCTGGCTGTTAGCTATTTTTGTGAATAAAGTGAGATGTGTAGGGCGATCTGCCACTTCTGAGGAAGTATTGTCCCACGTGAGGACACAAATGCCGCCCCTACTGGCTGCATAGAGTGCAGTTCTTAGGTTTAGGGGTGGGAAAGTCAAAGAAGGCAGAAGAGTTAGTTTCATCTGGCCATAACCTCATTCATAACTCCAAAAGCACCCAACTAAAAAGTAGTTTCAGTTGACTGAAATTTGCTAGGAAAATTTCAACTTTCTGCTGTGCTTCTAGTTACAGATATTTCATTGGCAGAATCAGTTGCTATTTATGATTACTTTTCTGTGGGCTTGGTTTTCTTTTTTCAGCTTTAAATACATTTTTCTAGTTAGAAAGCAAGCGTTCATACTGCTTTTGTTTGGCAAAGTGAAATGGAAAAGATGTGGTAACAATATAAACTGGGAGATTGACAGCACGTGTATTTTGCCTGAAAAGATAATTAAAATGTGCTTCTTTTTACAACTGTTACTGTTACAACAAGTCTCCTGCCATTTTTACATATTCGTTGTGGTTTGTGCTTTAAAGAAACTCCATCAACATGACAAATTTGAAAAGACATCTAAGTAGTCACGAGTAGTGTTAGACCTGTCTGTATTTTAGCCAAGAGTTAACTACTGTTTGGTTTTTAATGCAGGAGAAAATCTCAGCAAAAACTGAGAATTGTTTACAGAATGCTTGTGAGAACTGTCTTGGAGAACACTTGAGTTCCAGTACTCTTAATCTAATCTGCTTTTCAAGGAAAATGGTGGTTTCCAATTAAAGCACAAACTAAAAGTTCAGGCGTAGATTTCGTGAAATAATCAATGGTTGTGCAGTTGTTTGATTCATTTTCCAAAACAGCTGCAACCCTGTTTAATGTTTGTGCTTTGTTTTAGGAAACATAATAAAAAGCTGACTTCCCTAAATTTTGAATGCACCATCTTACTGTGTTAAAGTGACTGTTATCAAATACAGCATGTGGGGAGGGGGGGCGAAGTTGTCACTCTTGTAGTGAATCTAGCCCTTGTTGTCTTTGATGCATAGTTGTCTCTGCTGCTATCACTAGCAGTTACTCTGCTAAATAAAAGTCAGATACTGGAAAAGATCTTCTGTGTTGTTTCAGGTCCCATTCAAGAAGTTCTTCCAGTTCCAGATCAAGATCTCGTTCCAGTTCCAGAGAACACTCTAGATCTCGTGGGTCGAAATCAAGGTGAATGAGGTAGCACTCTCTCCTTGCAGAGAGAAAAAAAGGGCAGAAGAACCAACCACTTGTTTGTTTCATCGTAAAATTATGCTGGTCAAAAAACATTAACTCGTTTTTATCTTGGAAATCAGAATTCCTGGGGTCTCGTCACAAGATTGTTACCACTACAGATGTGTTTCATGAGAATGCGAGGTTTTGTTTGAAGAGTTTAAGTCTGATCTAAGCTAGACGAGTGGACGCCACAGATCTTCATTTTGAAGGAAGAAGAATCTGAATGCATGTTTACTTGCTTCAGTAATTTTTGCCGTTTCCACTTGGGCTGCTTGATGTGGAAGGACATCAGAAAATATGCTCTGCTTCTATTTTTGCGTGTAGCGATAACTTAATTTCCACTAGATAGTGCTGCCATTATCTTTATAAATGTGGGGGGAATATGTAAAAATGTTGGACAGTAAATCACATGAAGCTGACAGGAGCTTGAGCTAGCTGACATTTCCCATAGAGCAGATACTGCACTGTGCGGGAGAGAGTAAGTAACATAAGCCTATAAATTCTTGAGGTGTCTTGCACAGTCATCCCGTTGCTAGGACTACCCTTCTGCAGTGGAATAAAGATTGGTCCCATCTCCATGCATATAAAAATCTTAAAACTGTAAAATAAGGAAAAGAAATGGGAGTTGAGAAGACTGATCACAAATGGTGCCACTGCTCTTTGGTGGCAAAAACATTCCCTGGATGTTTACAAGGTTCAGTGTCAGATGGAGTCCATGCTTGTAGGAACGTAAGAGTGCCTGTGCCCCAGTAGATGCTGAAGGCTCGTCAGCTGAGCTGGGTTATCTGCTTGTACCACACAGCATCCACCGAGTGTCCTCAGTGCGTTAGCTTTTGTGAAGTAGGACTGCTTTGTTATTTACAATGAGAACCCTGGAAATATTTTACTGTTCTTTTTGTAATTCTTTTTTTTTTTTTTTCTTTTTAATTGTGAAAAATTCTATCCAGCTTACTGAAGAAAGTCTTCTTAGGTACTTTTATATAACTTACATAATTTTGGAATTATGGTTTAGGACTTTCTAGCTCTGTTAACATTTTCCAGAAGTGTGATTTTTTTAAATTATTTTTAGATAACAAACTTGATTTTTAAGCGCTTGTAAGTGAAGCTGTTTCATCTTTTTTAAAAACCCAAAAGACTGTATGCTAAGGTTATTTTTTAATATTTTGGTTTTGGAAAGTCTTACTATCTACCCAGATTTATTCTGAGTTTTGTAAATATTCCTTCTGAGGGTTTTTCCCTGCTCTAGTAAGATGAAGGCTACGTTATAATTAAAGTTCTGTTGTGAAATATCCTTTAATATGAAGCAAAACATTGTTAAATTGGTACATGATTTTCACACCATTTTGTTTTTGTGAATTTAACTGAGGAAGGTCCTTATATAGGCTGTCTCCTGTCCCGGTCTCCCGTTGCTTCTTTGTCCCATTGCATAGTACTGGTGAATGCTGGAAAGAGTTTTCCCAACCATTGGTGTTCTGCGTATCAAGAAACATTAGATTTAGCAAAATTTATTAAGAACTACTACGGCAGTAGAAGTTTTTATTGGCATTTAACTAAGGAGTAAGTATTAAAGCATCCACAAACTTCTTTTGATAAAACACTGATGTAAATAGAGTAGTGAGTCTTCATGAGAACTGTCTCTTTTTGTTCTTTCTTTGTTCTTTCTATATTATACCAGAATTAAATCTGATTTATTTCTTAATCAATAAAGATCCAGCTCCAGGTCCTACAGGGGGTCTTCAACCCCAAGAAAAAGATCTTACTCAAGCTCTCGTTCGTCATCATCCCCTGAGAGAAGCAAGAAGCGAAGTCGTTCTAGATCTTCTTCATCTGGTGATCGCAAAAAAAGACGATCGAGATCACGGTCACCCGAAAGGTTTGGGTTTATGTAGAATAAGAATGGGTGTATTTAAATGTGTGATTTTTGTTTTTTTTTTTTCTGAAGAACTGAGATTGACTGGGAAACAATTGAATCTGAGCAGTTACGTTGATACTAAAAGTAGTTTTCTCACTTCCCCTATTCTATTACTTCATATTAAAACCTGTAATAGTGCGTTTTTTCCCTCTCCAACGAAACTTCCTCCTGTTAGGAATGTGTTCCTTAGAAAGACTTGGGTCACCATTCTTTCAGTGTGTGAAAGTGTTAACGTGTACATTATTGATTTATTTTCCTAAGCAAGTATTGCATTTAGAAGTTGTTTTCTACTTTCAGTATTAAACTCACTGCATTTTTAGCCTTAAATTCATATTCATAAGCTTAAAGTGGTGTAAAGTTATCTTTATATTCTGATAAGGCCCCTATCAAATATACTTGGCTTCCAGCTATTATAGGATACAGACTACTCAAAGTGGATGTTAAAATTGATTTCAACTTATTTCTTTGCATGCTTTCTCCATTTATATCTTACAGACGCTGCAGATCATCATCTGGATCTTCCCATTCTGGTTCCCGTACAAGTTCTAAAAAGAAATAATGTATTAAAGGTCACATCTTAAAAAAAAAAAAAAATCCAGTCAGTGCATGAGACATTTTTAAGAAGTCGGTGTCTTACTTGGTCAGAAGTGCTAAATCTGCTAGTAGAGGTGCATGTCTGTCCTTGCTTTCTGGAAAACTGCAGCTTTGTTCATTCATGAAACAAAAAGTGAGATAGCATTTTAAGCCATAAACTCCCCAGAGGAGGTGTGAAGTTTTTTGGGTTTTGTTTGTTGTTTTGGTTTTTGGAGTAAGGTTTTTTTATCATTATTTTGAAAGATCCAGTTACTTGATTTCTGGCGCTCTTATGTATGAGCAGTTGTGGGTTGGATATGTTCGAATGCAACTCTGCTCTTCATGTGGCAATTAAAAAAAGTATCTGAGGATATCGGAGGAACCCATGAACTTTCTGCATCCAGCTCCTTGTTTGATGTAGCTCTTACGGGACCACAAAAGATTAGCGTAGCAGTAGGGCTGTTGTTGCCTTTTGGATCAAAGTAGTGAGTTCTTTAGGTCGAAGTATTTTTTGTTTTTCCGTGTTTAAGTAAAAGTGTAGATCAGTGCCCCCCTCCTTCTCTTCTGCTCAGTGCAGAACAGCTATTAAGTACGCAGCCCATTGTACAGTTCTGTAGAGTGAAATGGACTTCATTCCTTCAAGGCGAGGATGTTTGAGACGTGGGGCACTATCCTCGCCATGGCTCAAGTCTCTTAGCTGCCAGTGCCTGTCTGTAGGAACTGTTCGCTGCAGTCAGCGAAGTGCACTTTCTGCAGTTGGTACTGGCTGCAGTATTTTCACATGCATGGATCCTGGACTGTGCGATCCTTTCTTACAAAAGGATCGTTCAGGAGCTACTCTTGAGGAGGAATATGGAACTAGCTTCTTGGAATCAAGTGAAGTTTCTGCAGGCCATCTGTAAAATTCATTTTCGGCAGACAAATTTTCAAGGTATCTGAATTTTATTTATATTTTAAAATTAATAAACTGTAGAAAGTTCTGACATCTTAAATGTGTTCTTCATCAATCACTCTTTTTCCCTTAAATGTTTAATTTATGGCTTAAAATGCTTTATGGAATTTATTTTACTAGTAATATCACATTAAAACGTGGTCTCTCTTGAGCTCCGTTTGATTAAGAAAGGTTTAAGTATCTTCAGTGCCATCGCAAGGTAAGTATGTTAAGGAAAATTATTCTTTTTAAGCAAGCAAACAGCAATATATCTACAATTACTTCAATTGTAAAACTTAAAACCCATAGTAGACAGCTGATTTTTAAAATGAACTGCACCAAAACAAACGGAGCAAAACTAAAAACTGCATTCTGCTTTTTTTTTTTTAAAGACACTTCTTTTGGACTATTATAAGTAACGTTTTTTGGTGTAGAAATATTTTGATAATCTTTTTGCAGAAAAAAAGCCCTGCAATTTCTTCTTTAATGCTTTCTTTATATCTAACTTCCATGCTAAATGTGTGTAGATTGCACAAGAGCAGGTTAGTCTTGTAACTGTGCCTCTGATGACTTTAAAGTCCAACTACTAAAGTGTAAAAATCAGATCTAATAGATGCTATGTTGTTACCCCTTAGTTTTTTTCTTGTGCTTTGTATTAAAATTGTTGCTGTACTTAACAGATGAAAATTTTTAAATTTAGCAAGTGATAGCCTACAGACAAAGGAAAATTATGATTTCATTTGGCTTAGATGAAATGTAAAGCAAAACAATTCTGTAGACGAGTGTAAATAAAACCTGTGAGTCAACTATATAGTGAGTGCTTTCTCTTAGACACACAAGCAAATCTTTTCTTTATAACTTGCACTAGTGTTGGTTTTTTTTTCTACTACTGCAGGGCAGGAAGGACAGTATGGCCACTTGCCACATGCATCATAAACTTTCAGATTACTGAAAGTACTGAAAATAATTTTGGATTTAAGCAACGTGTTTAAAATATTTTTCTGAAGTGTCAAGATACTTGGTATGTATTCAGTAGCTTCAGAAAATTTTTAGAGGAAACAATGTTTGAATTACTTTGATTACTGCAGTTTAAAATACAAAGGCACAGCAACTGTGGAAGTCCTTCCTGCCTGTTCCAAATGATACAAAACATCTCTTTACTTGCCACATTGCCAAATAAATGACTGAGCATGGCCCACCTCTGATGAAACACAAAGCTAGCTTAGTCTCAGGCTGAAAAAAAAAAAAGGTGTGGTGTTTGGGTGTTTGCTTTTTGGTTGTTGGCTTTGTTTTCCTTAGTTGTTTTTGTTGGGATTTTTTGAAGGTTGGGAACTATCCTTGGTGACCTAGCAGTAAATTTTTTTTTGTAAGTTCCCCTTGCCCCCCGGCATTCAGCCCTTGGGACCAGATAAATCGATGCCTATGGAAATAAACAGGTATTTCTGTGAACCTTCATCAAAGACCATTAACATTTGTAATGGGCAGGGAAGCCAAGTTTTGATGAGGTTAAGTTTAGTTCTAATGTGTTTTTTGTAAGAATTAAATGCAATCATGATTTGTAGTGTTGTTTGTCGTTTAAGCATTCTTCTGTAGTAACTGAAAGCTAGAAAGTAAGTCTCTTAAAAAAAAAAAAAAAGGGAAACTGATTTTATTCAGTTTGGCAATACAGTAAAATCCACTACTTTAAAATCTTTGTTCTTTCTGTAATCTAAATTCAGGTATTCCGTTAATAACAAGCATTACAATGTACAAGTTGGATCTCTGCTGGAATTTCTCTGCTATAGCTTTCACATGTGTATGGGGAAGAAACTCTGTTTTGGTTGGTTTTGTTTGTTTGTTTTACAAATCCATTTCATTATTTTTGTTCTTGGAGAGCATTAATGAAAAAAATCATCACTGCCTATAGAATTTCCTGGATGGGATCCTTTAACATAAAGTATTTTTTGTTCTTTAATCACAAGTGACATGAGCCAATAGGGTGTCTGTTTGGGCTTTAAGTGCAAGAGTTGATAGTTGTACAAACTTTTCAAAATTTGGACAAGGCAACAACAGGGAAGAGTGAGTTCAGGTATGATGACAGATTTGAGCAAGTCTTGTGCAACTTACTAGCTTTACCTGTTCTACCATTATCAAAAGGAGTTGTGTTTGTATTGGCAAAAGGTTGCTTATGTGTTTGGGGAAAAAAAAATCAATGGAGTGCTTCATACTTAGTTTGGAAAAATAGAAATGATACTCTGGTGCTTTTTCATGGTTATGGAGCCCATCCAGAAATAACACACAACTAATCTAGCAGGGAACATTTCCACTGTAAAACTGAGGGACATGAATATAAAGCACGATATCAGATGATGGCATAAGAATTTTCCAAAGGGCTGGGGGAGGACACACAAAATACATGCTGAACTCACAGAAACACCAAAAACACATTTTCCCTCATGCTTTTGCTGACTTCCTACTTTAGGTTGTCTACCTCCAATTTTAGTGTCAGTATTCCCAGCTCTGACCGTTCTGCAAATGATGTTCTTCAGTCATACATCTGCCACATTACAGTCTGCATTCCTTCGTTTAAGGACAGATTGTGCTGCGTGTCCTAGAAAGCACTGAATTAACAAAGAAACTACAGCTCAATAACTGATAAAGAAACCCATCATTTCTAGTAAGGTTTTATCTATCTATTAGCAATGGGACTCTTCCCAGTTCGTGATTTGGCCTTCATCGTGCACACTTGATCATACAAAGTAAAACCTGACTGAGCAGGGCAGTATTTTAGGCTGAGCTTTGTTAATAACACTTGCAATCCATAAAACTTAAAACCTCTTTAAACTCTTAACTCTGCTTTGACAGGAAAGATGAGTTAAATGAGTTACCTGTAGCTGGCTATAGAAAACGAGACAGATTCCTCCTCATAAGCAAAGAAAATAGATTTCAATAACATGAAATGAGGCTTTATAACAAAATTGGCGTGAGTTCTGACAAGGTGTAACAATATCTTTAGACATCCTACCAGCTTCAAAAACTCTTGGCATCTTCAGCACATGCTCTCACAGCTGAGCTATGGATGTTCTCATCCACTTCAGCTACCCTGTTAGCTCAGAATCTTGTCCAGCTACAGAGAAAAAAGACAAATCCAACTGAAGACAGTCTGCCTGTGTGTACAAGAGGCAGAAGAGTTTTCTTGGATTTTATGTTCAGATTTCATTGCTGTTTAATAGTTTTGCTAGTGCACCTCTAAGCACGTGGTGCACCAAAAGAAGCAGTTGCAGGACACTGTGGTACTGACGTTCAGAGCATTTACAGTCTTTCAGTTTGGAAGCAGGTTTATCACAATGCTAACACAATAACACTCCTAGCGTAGGTTGAAAGCACTGACTGGAATAATTTAGCAATGTTGGGAAAAGAGCAAGAAAAATTACAGGAATTTTGTATGGATATAACACAGGAGACCTGACAAAGCTTTTGAGAGAAGGATAGGGCACTGCTGGCAGCAATTTCAGGTCACCAGAGCTGTTTGCACTGGGTCGGGTTTGAACCCAGTGACAACGATCAGTGCCTCCATGTACGAAAGCCGCCACGCTGCTGATTCCACGCACTCTCACCACAGGCAATGCCCTAGATGTGGATCAGGTGTTTGTCATCACAGGGGGACAAGCGGGTGTCATCCGTGCCCCGGAATGTCTCGGGATCCCGCTGGGAGCGTTGACTTCACCTGCAAAAGAAATTACAGGAGACTCAAGTGGAAACTGCCGACAGCGGTGCACGGAGACCACGCTAGGGAAGGAGAACGTTCGGCTGCAAGTAACAGCAGAACAAGGTGAGCCTGAGCCGTCCTAGGCTCCTGGGAGTTCAGTGGGACGGAAGGAACAGACGACGGCCGCTGTTCGCCGCCACGCGTGCGGCACCGGGCCCCGGCGGGCAGGGGCTGCTCACACCGCGGGGCTTGGGGCCCCGGGACCGGCGCGGTCCGAGCGAGGGCTCCGCTGGGTTCCCGCGCGGGGGAGTTGCAGCCGCGGGGCGGAGGGGGCCCGAGGGAGCCGGGGGGGGGGGCGCCCGGTGCTCGGCGAGCCCCGGTCCCGGCACGAGGCGGCGCCCCCTGAGGCGAGCCCCGGGCGGGCCCCGCGCCGCCCGCTGCCCTCCCTGAGGGCGGGCAGGGCCGCCCCGCCCCCGCCTTT
>NC_048900.1:30999021-31072554 GCF_011077185.1 Oxyura jamaicensis | reverse complement strand
CCCCGCCTTTAACGGCCGCCGCCCGGCGCGGGGCCGCCAGTGTCGCGCCTCGGGCCGGTGCCTGCCCGCGGGGCTCCGCCATGGGACGGGAGCGGGGCCGGGAGCGGGGCCGGGGCTCGCCGCCGCCGCCATGAGCCGCCGCCCGCTGTGTCAGGGCGGCCCCAACGGCACCGAGCCCGGCGCCATGCGGCCGCGGGGCAACGGCACCGGGCGGGCGGCCGAGGGCTGCGGCGCCGTGTCGGTGGCGTTCCCGCTGACCATGATGATCACGGGTATCGTGGGCAACGCGCTGGCCATGCTGCTGGTGTCCCGCAGCTACCGGGCCAAGGAGAACCGGCGGAAGCGGTCCTTCCTGCTGTGCATCGGTTCCCTGGCGCTCACCGACCTGGCGGGGCAGCTGCTCACCAGCCCCATCGTCATCTCCGTCTACTTGTCCGACCGCACCTGGGCCGCCGTCGACCCCTCGGGCCGCCTCTGCGCCTTCTTCGGCTTCAGCATGACCGTCTTCGGCCTCTGCCCGCTCTTCATCGCCAGCGCCATGGCCGTGGAGAGGACGCTGGCCATCCGCGTGCCGCACTGGTACGCCAGCCACATGAAGACCAGGATGACCAAGACGGCGCTGCTCAGCATCTGGCTGGCCGTGGTCTCCTTCGCCCTCCTGCCCATCGCTGGCCTGGGCCGCTACACGCTGCAGTGGCCCGGCACCTGGTGCTTCATCAGCACGGGCGACGACGAGCTCACCGGGAGCTTCTTCGCCTCCACCTTCGCTGGCCTGGGGCTCTTCTCGCTGGTGCTGACGGTGGCGTGCAACCTGGCCACCATCGAGGCCCTGGTGTCTCGCTGTCGGACCAAAGCGGCCACGCCGCGCTCCAGCAAGCAGTGGGGGCGGATCACCACGGAAACGCTGATCCAGCTGCTGGGGATCATGTGCGTCCTCTCGGCGTGCTGGTCACCGCTGCTGGTAGGTCACCGCCTCGGCCGCCGCAGCCTTCCCGGGCCCTGCGCCCACCGGTGGCTCAGGCTCCTCGTGGGCACCGTGGCCACGAGGGGAAAGGAAGCGGGGGCATCAGCTGGGACAGGGATGGAGCCCTGGGGGTGGCAGGTGTGGGTGCTGGTCGGAGAGAGGCAGGGAGCGGTCCAAGAGGTGGGCACAGGGCAGCGCATGGGGAAAAACAAGACCAAGGAAATGCCGTAGAAGGGAGCGGTGATGAGGACAAGAAAGGTCACGTAAAGAGGAAGAGGAAAGGGCGTGAGGAGACGGTGGGTCTGCGAGGTGGGCACTGAGGTCAGCAGCGCTGTGAGCAACAGGCAGGCGATGGGGAGATGTACAGGCAGGGTGGGATGGCGGTGGGACAGGGTCTGCACCCCTGCCCTCTGCAGCCAGGCGGGGAGGTTTACCTAGTGGGTAGCACAATTGGGATGTGAAGGGGCTGGAACCTCCCTTGTTGAGGTGAACCTGTCAGTAAGTTCATCCAGCCCCTTTGTGGCAGAGCCCTGTGCTGATGGGAAGGAGTTAGTTCATATTTTCTATTTGCTCCTGCTTTGCACCAAAACTTATCTCTGTGGTTTATGAGGAAAGGTACAGTGTGTGACTTTGTAAGTGCCCGCTAGTTTCAGCAGATTGCTCACTCCATCTTATTTAAGGCAGAGCTTCCGGCTTTTTTGTTTCTGTTTTCCTTTTTTTTTAAAGCACCCCTGAATTTCTTTCCATTATTTTGTTCTTCCTCACTTGTGCCCCTTTTTGTCAAGCTGGGATAAATCCTTCCTCATGGTTTAGGAGTGGAAGAAGCTGAATCCATCTCTGCTCCTACTGTATGGGATGAGGGCACATCTAGGAGTCCAGTACCCTCTATAGCAGTTTGTCCTGCTGCCAGAGAACAGTGTGACTCCTGGAGAGTTTGTGCTTGGAATCCTTAAGCAGCAAAGGGGTGAAGCTTGCTGTAATGATTTTGCAGTTACGTGACAGGTACTGTGTGGCCTCGGAAGGATTTTTCTCCCACTGTGCACAGAGAGCTTAGCTGGCCCTTTCCAGACCATGGCACATCTCCGCTAGGAGTGTCCAGCTGTCCCACCGATGGGTACAGCCAAGTCCCAAAGGAAGACGTTGGGATCTCTTTATTTCTCCAGAAGTTAACTGCCACATGTTTGTCCTCCGTAATTAAAAGGATGAAAACATGAGAAGGCCGTTATTAAATGCAGGAAATGCATTTGCCTCTCAGTCCTAGGTTTTGTATTCTCCCCATCTGGCAGCAGGTTCTGCCCTGTTCTTTGCCATCTTCCACCAAAGCGTGGGGGGGTTAACCAGCCTCGTAGCATAGAGCAAAAAGGAGATGAGAGACATCTCTTCTCTTCCTTCAGAACATGAATGCTCTGGAAAATCAATGACGATGCAGGGATTCCCTTGGGTGGTTTGCTTCCAGTGGTATTTTTGCAGACTTAAAAGCCAGAGGTCAAGCCAGTGCAGCTGAATGGACCTGCGGGAAGTGGAAAGGAGGCCCCCGCGGCGTGAGGATCAAGCCGAGGGCAGAGCTGCTGTAAGCACTCCGTGGGTCAGAGGCAGCCGCGGCTCTTGGGGCCGCAGACAGGGCTGGGAGGTCGGCGCCACCAGCCCTGGCGAGCAGCCCGGCGCTCCGGGTGAGAGCAGAGCTGCAGGGAGGACGCTGCTGGGCAGCCCTGCTGCTCCTGCTGCGGCTGGTGCTGCCCGGCTGGGGAGCAGCTGCAGTCTGGGGTGAATCTCCAAACAGCTCGCTTCACAGCACAGCGGCAATGCTGCAAAGCTATGGCTTGGGCTGTAGGGTCCTGCAAAGCTTCTCCGTCTGGTCAGCGTGCCTGCCAGGCTTCGTAGCGTCAGAATCAAGCGTCAGGCTACACCAGTTTTGTACTTCCATTTTTTCTATACAACTACAAAGGACAAATTAGGAATAAGAGGCCAGGTTTTTGGAGGAGTGAGCATGGAGCAAGGCAAGTGCATTTTCGGTGAAAGCCAAATGATAGAATTCATTTAACCTATAGCTGCATCATTTAGCAGTTGTGAGAAACCTCATTTAAACAGGAATCTAGGGTTTTTTTTAGATTAAAAAAGAGTCAGAGCTTTATAACTGAAAAACAATGGATGCTGACAACTGTTTGCCTAATAGAAACAATGCCCCTTCACACAGACTTGATCTGTTGATGAAAATGAGAATATCAAATCGGATTTAACAGAAAAGCAAAACTTCTGGTGATAGCGGCTGCGCACTGAACAGCTTAATGAAGCGTCCCTCCTTCCCAGGATTTATGGGAAGTTGGGTAGAAGAGAGGAGCTGTATTCATAACGCAGCCATGAGATCTCTTATGGTGCATCAAGACTTTACTTGAATTCAGCATGGAGAACCTGAAAAATGCTCCACTTACATAAGGTATTGCTTTATCATGAGCGGTTTCCAGTCTGCGCCAATCCTCTGTTTGTTTTGGTGTTCAGCTGTTGAACATACCCACTGGAATAAGCCAACGGCAGACTGAAACGAGTTTGAGGTAACCTGGATAAAGCTGTTCTTTGTTTGCACAGAAGCACAGCTGCAGCACAGACTGTAATTCTCATAATAATGCTTTTAGCATCTCCAGGTTACAAAATTATTCACTCCCAGGGTGCTTTCAAGGCTATTTAAAGCCGAACTGCTCAGGTATTTTGCTGCTTTTTATTTCAATATACATGTTCTCCTTAACCCTCCCATCAGACAGAAATCAATGACACTCTCCTCTACAGGTGTTTTTATTATAAATGTAGTATTCTGTAATATTTTTAAATGCACAAAACCGCTATGGAAAGCACCTTGACTTAGGGAGAGGAGGCAGTGGTATCGCTGCGCTGCAGACACCTTGACTTCCATCGACCCGCAGCTTCCTGGCGGTGCTCCACTCCCGTCTGACGCCGAAATAGCCGCCTGGTGCAGGTGTCAGCCTCCTGGAGGCTGCGGTTTGTGTGCTGCAAGGAACAACCGTGGACCTGCCAAAAGGCTGGATTCTGCCAGACTATATTTGTCTTAGGTAAGGGCACAACCAGGCAGTAAAACTTAGAGCACGTGCCTGTTGGAAGCCTGCTAGACGTCACTGGGCTCTGTCATGATTCCCTGCGTTACGGCCCTTCTGCAAACAGGCTTTTCGTATTGAAATCCTCAGCCTTCTCCATCAGTTCTCCAAGAGGGTTGCCAGTGATTTCACTAGCGTGGGTTTCACAGAAACAGAGAGGGGATGTGCTTGAGGTCACCCTGCAGTCCTGTGGGACTGGCAGATGTGTGGGCTTGTCCTAGCTCTGCCTGCGACAGGCAGTATTTCTACTCTAAGGAAGAAATCCACATCCATTCCAAGCAAGGGGAATCCTTCAGGGCTCCACAAGGAGCGTGGAGCTGCAATGACATTTGGCTTGCTCGGGCTGAGGTCTTCCATTCTGCCTTAGCTTCCACAGAGGCGGTAGAAGTACATCCAAATTGACTTTAAAATAAGGTGGTACGTGACTATAGGTATTGTGTCTCCATCGGGGCTTCTGCATAGCTCACCCACCACAGCCATTATTCGTACTTCATCAGGAGAACCCTGTATTCCTTCTTCAGCTTTCTTTGCTATGTGGCAGCGAATTATTGCAGCAACAGATTAGGACTAATGGGAGAGGAGAAGCAGTGTAAACAGATAAATCCTCCTGTCTTCATGATGCATAGAAAACATGCTTGGATTTTTGGAAGCTATCTCATGAAAAGATTTTGCAGTTTGGGACCGGGAAGTTCACATCGGATTCTTACCCCACATTCCAGAGCAGCTACTCACAGCTCTAGCTTTGCCTAAAAATACATACCTGCAAGCATAGCAACTGTTTTATTGTCCATCCTTTACTGCAGATAGCAGCCCTGTGGCCCCACGGATTTTGATAAGTGCCTCCTAACTGGGGCTCTGCAGTGCTGGGGCAGGGAAGGAGCCTGAGCCTGTCCCTGCCCAAGTGCTGCACAAAGAGCTCTGCTGCGGAGAATTCCTTGTGATCTCCAGTCAAAAAAAGCTAGTTTCTAAAACTGGGAAAATATCTTTGGGAAAGACTTTGTCTTTTTTTTTTTTCCTAAATACAATCAAAGTTCATTTCAAATAGTAATGCGACAGCAAGCCGCCTGGATCCCTGAAGCAACGCAGACTGCCCGTAACATGTTCAGCCCGCGGCAGCGTGTCACGGAGCGATGGCAGCTAGCTGGGAACCTGTGAAACAACCCGGAAATCTCTCGTGAGCTGCAGGCAAACTTCATTCAAAATGCTGTGAAGATACCTCACAAAGCGTGCCTGGGCATTGGCTATCGGTTTAAAAGCCACAGCAACGGAAGCTTAATTGTAAAACTGCACTCAGTAACGGCAGATTGTTATCTTCTCAATTAAATGTGATTACCCATCACATTACTATAGGCATTTTGAGCCCACGCTTTTTTGGCATAGATTGTGTAGTTCTATTGACTTTATTCCACCTAATGTTGTGCCCCTTCTTTTTGCAGTCTTCGTTCCAAATAATTTAGAGGACCAGTACAGGCCATGATAAACGGCCTCTAAGGATATCAAATAAAATTTCCAGTAGAGCCACCGATGGCCCAACAAGTATTCCAGTAACGGAATATTATGTAAGAAAGACAAAAATAAACAGCAGTTGCGTGCTTGAGAAATGCATTTTATTAGACTAATATTTTTGTAGCTCCATGGATTCGGTAACAAAAGAACAAGACAACAAGGTCTGCAAAGCTGCTGCAGGGTTCCCCAAAGGCGGGTTAGAAGAGCTGATTTTGGGGCAGTAATCCCAGTGCTGGGAATGACAAAGAGGGTTTGGGTTCTGTTGACCGTGGTGTGGGCACAGCACATTTCCTCGGGGCTGCCCCTCTCCCCGGGCTGCGGGGCCCGGTGGGCGCGGGGCACTGCGTGCCACAGGTGCTGCGGGCCCACGGGGACAGCCAGTGGCAGCCGGAGAGGGCAGAGCAGCAACACGTGGTGGAGCTGGGGTTGTGCGGGTCTGGTGCGTGGCCGCCTGGTGTGTTTTGGGTCTGCATCATGTATTTTTGAAAACCTCCACCAGTGGCTACTTTTCATTTTATTTAAATTAAATGCAGCAGATGGAATTCTCAGCTGCTTCTATTTAGAGAAACAAAAACAATTCTGCCTCGCTGTTGGAGTGGCCGTGTCTCCTGGACTCCTCCGAGCCTTTCCCAGGCCACCACACAGATATTGATCCGGCACCCAGAAGATTCCTCCAAGAGGACGAATGCTGCCCGCGGCCAGCTCCCTGGCCAGCCGGCCCTGCTCCCAGCAGTGGTGCTGGGGAAAAGCCCTGACTGGGCTCGCTGCAGGTGCAGGTCGTGCTGGCTCCTATGAGGCCAAGGTCAGGAGCTTGCACGGGGCTGTCAGTAAGTGACCGGGAGCCTGGTCTCTTGGGCAGTTCCCTGCACATTTGGGACTGGCACCCGTCTGGTGCCTGGCACCCCCCTCGCAGACACAGTGAACCCGTGGCACGTCACAGCGTGGTGCTGCACCGCCTCCCTGCCATCCGCTGCGGCCACCTCAGGGACTGTGGGCCTACTGCCTCGAGCCTGCAGGATTTCCTGACATACGAGGCCTTCGGTTCACAACCAGAGAAGATTTGCGAGCAAAACCAGGACCTGTCCAAGAGGAGTCACGCGTTAACTGCCCCGTGCTCAGCGCACGGTGAACCCAGCACAGAGGCCCCATACCATCCGTCCTGAGGGGTGGGTGGCTTCCTGCTGCCAAGGCTCGGCTCGTACCGGGGCACCAGACTTGCTGAGGTGCATCCGAAAGCCGGCCCTGTCCTCCCGTCGGCCCTGGCCTTGCTGTGGAGCAGCAGGGAGCCGCACTGTGCGGCCAGGCGCAGGAGCACCGGCGTTTCCCCATCACGCAGCTGACACGCACGTCTCTTGGCAGCACGCTGCTCACCGAGCGCTGCTCAGAAGTTGTTTTGGTCCCTGTGTTTGTAGGCTCCTGGAGAAGACTTTGCAATACAACATGTAATGTAGCTTACCTGCAGAGAACAAGCTAAATGCCTCTGAAGTTATGTATTTTAAAACTGCTGCAGCTGATACAGATTGTTAAGGGGAAAACTTTAGGCAGCAGATACCAACCAACTAAACCATGGGAAATGAATATATCTGACATCTCTCAAAACACGGTTCATACTTCCCGTAGTTGTATGTTGGTATATGAGAGCATCACAACACCCAGCACTATCTCACCATCTTTATCGAGATGACGGAAAGCTTCTGTCCCTTTTTACCTGGCTGAGCAGCAGCCCGGTGACTCAAAGCCCACCCTCCGGCAGCCGGAGCCCTGCGCTGGGCAGCACTGCCGGGCCGAGCCCTCCTTCAGCTGCGGGTTTCCTGTACAGCCTGCGGCAAACCAGCCCTCAGCGGCGCCTTGCAGTTCTGGGCTGTCACACGGGCGTGCAGGTGTCCTTGTGTTCTGAGGCTCCTTTCACTGGCAGTTGTAAAGCAAGATTTGGAAGACAAGGAAGCCCAAAGTGTCCTTATTTTAGTTGACTGAATCATTGCCCTGCAGCCTTCAGTCACTACGTCCCTTACCGACTGTGAGTCCTGTAGCCCAGCGGCCTTGGAGGCAAAGCTGCCTCGTCTTAAACGAGTGAGTGACTATTGCAGCCCCCGCAGCCTGCCTTCCCTGAGGGGCAGCTGTGTCCTGAGATCTGCCACCACGCACCACCCGGGGCAGCCCCGTGCTGCGTAACCGCTGCAGTAAATGAGAATGCCGCCGCTCCTGCTCGCCTTCAGCCCCAGCGGCACCGACCCACGTGTAGCGCTCGGCTGCCACTGGAGCTGTGGGAGACGCCAGCCACGGAAACTTGTGCTCATGTGAAACATTTCGCTGTGCCAGTACAGTCTCAGTCGTGCCAGTCTGGATGTCGTGGGAAATGGATTCCTGAATCCATCGCTGGTTGTGCTGAGGGAGCTGAGCTGAGGGCAGAAGGCGGGGGTTAGAGGTCAGGTTAACACAAAATGCCGTCTGCGGCTTCTGGCAAAACAAAATCTTTTTTTTAGTTGACATAAAATACTTTTTTGTCCTCTAGTCCAAAGCGCTTTCATTAACCCTTTTATTTTGGGTCAGTTCATAAGCAGAATAGCTTACCTTAAAGTCTAATTTACATGTCATAGAATAAAACATGCTAGTTTTACAAGGAATTTAGACATTTTAGTATTTGAGATTCTTTTTCTTGACATCTACTGTTCGTAACATAATTTTGAACTACTCATTAGGCGTTACTCAGCAGTTGTTTGTAATTCTGATAATACGGAAATGATAAAATGAGTCCCTCGGAATCAATTTTGCCAGGGCAGTGATTTCTCTTTCTAGCTGCCGGGATTTAGCACACAGCTTGCTGCTAGGTGTCAGGCAGAGGAGCAGCGTGTGCTTCCTCGCGTTAGCATGGGATCTGCAGACCAGCCTGATGGGTGGCTGGGAGGTAACAAGTTTGTCGTGCTCATTTTACATGCACACGGTCTGAGCTGCTCTCTCAGAGCTTGCTTACTTGTTACAGCCATGGTCTGAAATCAGTGAGGAAGGAAAAAATCCCTTGGCAGGATTTTATCTTCAGGGGTATTTGCATATACTGATACAGATCTGGTCTCTTAACATGTATTGTTTTTTTCCTCCTAACTTTCTTTAGATAACGATGCTGAAGATGATCTTCAGCCACACGTCATTTGAATACTGTAAGGGATTCTTTGCAGAAGCCCAAAGCTCAGAACTGCACAAAGAGTGCAATTTCTTCTTGACAGCTGTGCGCTTGGCCTCACTAAATCAGATACTGGATCCGTGGGTTTATCTGCTACTAAGAAAGATCCTCCTGCAGAAGTTTTGTCAAGCAGCCAACGCTGTCTCCAAGTGCTCTAACAACGAGTGGAAAGAGAGATCAATCACGTTGTCAGATGAAATCCGACGGACAGCGGCGTGAAGGAACGTTGATCCACTTGCATGGAAACTGCTTTCGCCAACAAGTGGTTTTAAATCTTACTGTGAATCAGGGTGTTTGTTCCGCGCTCGCATCTGCATAAATAGCTGAAAACGGCATTACTGAGTGGCCTTATAGTGCCAAATTATTATTTATCCAACGTGCCAAAAATTCTCAAAATAGACAAAGCAAGTGGGTTTGTTGCTAAATTCTGTTGTTATTGCAATTCCTAACTGAGCTGCAGAACATGACTTTTTGTGTGTCTAAAATAGAGTCTGGAGGGATTTTTTTCTTACATTAAGGTAGAAAAAAATGATTTTCCTATCAGGGGACATTTGGAAGAGATTCAACAGCTTAATTACTGAAGAGACCCACTCCTATGTATAATCTTAATGCTAAGATTATCTGTTTCAGAGAGTCTTTCTTCCTCCTTTTTTTCTGGAGGAACAAGGAGAGAAAGGGGCAAAAAGTACAAGAATTAAAGGAAGATAAAACTCAGATTTTATTTAGATTTCCACGGCTTAAAACTGAAAAGGTTCTATTGTACCAGTGATGGTAAATCATCAGTCTCTTTTGAGAACTGAATGTAGCCTGTGTCTCATGACACATATTGTCCTGAGGAGTACTCATTCTGCGTGGATGCTAAAGTTAGCTTATCTGCTGAGTAGGACATAGCATCGGGACACATAGCATAAAGTGAGAAATCTGTGGTTTATGTTTTTTTTTAACAGCAACCTGTGAAACACCCAGGCATAACAAGAATTGCCGTTAGCAAAGCACACTATAAAACTACTTTGCGCAGATGGAGAGAGTGATAAACAGATTGTAAGTGACAGTAAGTGTTCTTCTTCCTGTAGATAAATGGCAAAGGTTTACAAAGCCAGAAATACTGCTTTCATATGGGTGGTTTTATTTGGAAATGCACATGTCTGGGAATCAAATGAACATCAAGTGATTCTTAAGTAATGAAGATACCACTCAAAACTTCTTAATTATTAAAATGCTCTACACAGTAGCCAAAGTATTACCTAAAAACAACTGATCTCTTTCTTCTTTCCTCCAAAAAGACAAATTTGAGAGATATGGCAGCTTTGGGAATTTTTCAAATAATGGAGACTGAAAGAGATGGGTAGAATTATGTCCATCAGTCAAATCTTTCCTCCAGGTAAATTTCAGGTTTTATTAGAAAACTGAGTTCTAACCCATTTGTGTCACATCTGAAGTTTATTTTCACAAGGACTGCATTTTTTCCTATTTTCTTTGCCCTTTTTCTAGAGGATAGCCTCTAATGGCTCCTGTCTAATGGTCTCTTTGGTGAAATTCCATGCAATACAATAAAATACAATATATTGTGAGGTTGTACAACATATACTTTGTGCCAATAATAACCAATTCAAATTAAATTCAAATTTAAAGGCAAATATAATCCTGCATCTGCTAGGAAATTCTCGTGGAAAATTGAATTTTAATTGATTTTTGCTTCCCTTCCTTTGTTTGTAAAAGTAACTACTCAAAAGAGAAACCAACTACTCACTTTTCTTGTTCCACTGCTGCATAGTCTAGTTGTGTACCTTCGTATCAGAAATAATTAATCTGACAGCAAAAGCCACTCTCTGCATAAACGTAATGTGGAGGCAGGGGGGTGCATTTGAGCGCCACATAAAAGCTGAAGTCCTACTTTCACTCAAGGGCCAGCCTACCACCACGGCGAGGCACTTTGACATTTGGCAGGGTGCTGCCTGTGTTCTGCAACACTCCCCAGCTGCTTCAGGAGGCAAACTGCCTCCTCCAGCCTTGCTGCTCCGGGCAGAGCCACGGGGAGCTCGGCCAGTCCCAGGCCCGTGTCCTCGTCAGCACCCGGGCAGCACAGCGGGGTGTGTGCCAGGAAATAAAAATGCAATGGTTCTCTTGGGAAAAACATCTTGCAGGATTCAAATTTATTTATTTTTTAACATTATTTTGTGATATACAAAGCCTCTTCTGTCCAAAGGATTCATATTGTTCAGTTTGTGTACACTGTTTAAAACTAATAAACAAGCCCAGTCCTTGGAAAGTATGTCGGGATGACCTTAATAATTAGACCGAACCATTTCTGAATAGCAGCACGGCCAGAGCATATGGCTTGCCGAGGGACAGCGAGCGGTCAGGAGGGAAACGTGCTGTGAGAAGAGTTGACTCAGTACCTCGTTTATCAGCTCTTTTACAGCCACAACAGGAAAATGCTGTTTTTTCTTTAACGTAAAGAATCAAATATGTGGTAGCGATTAAATAGCCATGGGCTTGTTGTTCTTAAGTAGGTCAGGGATGGTTTCACCATTCACTTAAAATAATTCTGTTGCTCCATGCCTTTCCTTAGTGAAGTAGAACACTTCTGAATCTGGAAAAAGTCAGTTTTTTCCATCTTTGTGCACAATGATATGAAGGAGAATCTACTTTAAATATCAGAAAACGGGGAAGAATGTCTGCTTTTAATTTGTTTACAGAAGAGCAGTCTAAGCACTATTTGCCAGCCATGCCTGCCGTAACGTGACATGGCTGGAGGAACGCACTTTCAAAAATGAATCAGAAAGTTTTAGCATAAATTAAAGTTTTTATTTCCCGCTTACTTTTTCAAGTGGGAAGGTGTATTTTTGTTGCCTTTCTTTAAAGATGCCTCCTATGTGATGTATTTAAATTCCAGTACAAAAGTACTTCTAATACTGGTTTTAATACGTTGTATTCCTGTCAAAGATTTTATGGAAGCAGTAGTGAATGGGAAGCCTACTTTGAAATCATTGTTTGCCTTATAAACTAGCCTGTTTGTGTACCAAATCAGTGTGTGTTGTATCTGTCAGAATAAAAGCCCAGCAGAGTGACCAGCCGCCCGTGCCTCAGTTCCTGCTGCCGGGACACGTGCACTCAGCAGCCGCAGCCACCTGCAGGGGTTTGCAGGGCTGCACCACTGCTTTTTGATTTAAAAGAATTGTTTTCAAGCCGGATCAGCTCAGGGGTCCAGTTTACAGTGCAAGCCCCAAAACCACCCTGTCTGCTGGTGAAGGATTTGGCACAGCCAAAATGTGACTTAGATGGAGAAACAGGGTTCACCAGAAATCATCTTGAAAGAATCCCTCTTATGAGCAAGCTATCGGAACACTACAGTGACACTCCCGTGTCACATCTGTACATTTTCCCTTTACAAACCACATTAGCAACTACCAGCAAGCCGTGCCAGTCCTGGTGGCGATGCACACGCTGCTCGTTCAGCCGGCGTTTGTGCTGCGGCAGTGCTGAGCGCTCCATCCCTGCCAGGGGAGGCCAGCAGCAGGCCACCACAAAGGCCTGGCCATGGTGCCTCTGCCGTGGGCACAGCCCACGCACGATTCTTCTGGAGAGCACAGGGCGATGAAGCACAGGACGATGAAAACGCGGCCCTGGAATATGGCAGCTTTGATGTTGATGTATTTGTCCCTTAAAATTTCCTGCCCCAGAACACAATCAGAATTAGGTGGAACTTTCCTTAGTAAGATAGAAAAAAAAAACATTATTTACATGATTTATTTTTATCTTTTCACATTTTGTAACTTCAGCACAGATGTCTTGCCTCTAAAGCAGTTTTATGCAGAAGAGCTGCGGTGAAACGCTGGAAACATGGCTTGGACAAGCAAAGCCAACTCCCTCAACCCAATTCCCTCCTCTGGTGAGTCAGTGCAATGTCACCGTGTATGAAACAACCTTCAGAAGAGAAACAGCAAATAATTACATGCAATTTTCCCTAATTTCCAACATCCTGGCTGTTCCCTTGCTGCTCCATAGATTTACGCTAATTGCCGTGGTGGTACCACATCTCGACTCAGACTTAGCACCCCAGAGCACGGCCGCTTGCCTTGACCGAGCAAAGCTCGTCTTTTCCCCATAATTTGCTTCAGTGACGGGTTTTCTTGGCCACCCTTCACAGGTTCTCCCAAAGAGAGGGGCTCTGCAGCACGCAGGGCAGGTTCTCCAGGACGCATTTGTGGTGCAAACACTGTGCCGCTGGTGGGCAGGGATCAGTCAAGGGCTGGAGAAAAACCTCTCCACCAGCACCGTGCAGCTAGTCACAGCAACATTTTTTCAGGTGGCTGCTGTGGAGCAGGCAGGCAGCAGTGGAGCCGGCAGCGCTGCCTGTGCCTCATCCAGCGGGCCGCGGCTGCGGGCCCATGTCCCCAGCCACCCAGCGCGGCCTCCAGCTGAGGAAATGCCTGCAGGGAGCCCCAGGCCCTGCACGCAAGGGGACTGCGAGCGAGGGCTGTGCACAGCAGGAGGAGGAGGAAGTGGGATAAGGATCAGTGCAGAGCCTGCATCGCCGCCCCAAGTGGGAACGTGGGGGGGAAGTGGCGGCCTCCAGCACACCCCGTGGGGGGTGAAACCTCAGGTGCCCAGGAGACCCCTGCAAATCGCCGGGGTTTCTGATTCAAAGAAACTTCAGAAGGCAGGAGTAAAAAGAGATGACCTCAGGGCTGGGGCACTGCTGCTGTGGAGACAGCTGAGCGAGCTGGGGTGTTCAGCCTGGAGAGGAGAAGGCTCCGGGGAGACCTCAGAGCAGCCTTCAGTGCCTACAGGGGGCTGCAGGAGAGATGGGGAGGGGTGTGTGGGGACAGGACAAGGAGTAATGGCTTTAAACTAAAAGAGGGGAGATTTAGATTAGATATGAGGAGGAAATCCTTCACCATGAGGGCAGTGAGGCCCTGGCACAGGCAGCCTACAGGAGCTGTGGGTGCCCCATCCCTGGGGGTGCCCAGGGCCAGGCTGGGGGTGTTGGGGGCAGCCTGGGCTGGGGGCAGGGGACTTTGAGGTCCCTTCCAGCACAAACCATTCTCTGATTCTCCGAAAGCCCAGATTATATTTCTTCTATTCACTTGAATGAGAAATGTTTTTAGATAAGATAAGATTAAATAACTTTTAATAAACACTTGAAAGTGTGCTGTTGACAGTCTCAAGACAAGTGAAGGCAGTGACAGCCGGCAGCCAGCCCCCCAGCCCCCCCCCCTGCGCTGGTCACCCTGCACAGCCTGCTGACCACCACCCACTTTAACTTAACTTTTTTTTTTTTTTTTTTTTTCTTCTCATTTATGGATTCCTCCCTGGGGTTTCCCGGTGCAGAGCAGCAGCTCCGGGGCTGTAAGGGCCATGGTGCTGCACATGACAGGGCACCCGCCTGCCCCTGCCTTGTGGCAGGGGCAGCTCAGCCTAATCTTCCTTCCTTCGGGTCATTTGATCTCAGTTAAGAGAAGCAAAACCACTTTATAAAATGCACGTGCAAGGGAGCAGAAAAGGCCATGAAGTGCCAGTGCTGGAGCCACAAGAGGTAACCACTTCTGTCTGGAGCAGTGGCAGGAAGGCTGAGGGTTGATGGGGTCAGCTGCCGGGAGTCGCAGCAGCTCCTGAGAGAGGCTGCGCCTTTTGAAAAATTATAAATGCAACAGCAAAGACAGAAGATAAACATTTTACAAACGAAGGTGAGAAAATGGGTTGCCAGAGGCATGCAACAAAGTGGCCTTAGAGGCAAGCAGCTATCTGTAACACAGGAGCTCTGCCTGCTTGTGTGTGCATAGCTGTGCATCCAATGAAGCATTTTAAATGATGCCAAAGCAATAAAAGCCTGGCATTTTGGACCAGGGATGAATTGCCTGAATGAGCTGCAACCTCAGCCTGGTTTCCATCAACACTTTGGGTGTTCCTCTGCTGCCAGGGACCTCTAGCCACCCCAGCCCATGTGCCCGACCTTCCCAGCTCCTCCTGGCGGGGCTGGGCCTCTGCAGCCTGGGCGTCAGATTCTGAGGTGGTGAAGGCATGCAATGCCATCCATTTCCTACATCGGTGCACGACTGCAACGGCAGCTTGCGCTCCCCTGGCTGCTCCTGTCCAGCAAGCTTGGGCCCAGTGGATATTTTCAAAAAAAGTGCTGGCAAGAGCCCCAGGACCAGAAAGGTGTTAGCAGCAAAAAACCTGCAGGTCACAACCAACTTCATGAGGACAGAATATGTGGTGCCGTTCATGTTCCAGGGATTCCTACTTGGGGATCTCTGGCTGAGTCCCTGCTCCCTCTAGCACCCTTTTTGGGAGTTTCACTTGAGAATAAGGAGTTATAAATTAACAAGTTGCTACTTTTATTCCTTACCATGTTTCTTGCCTAGGAAGCAAGGGAGCTGCACAAGCCAGTGAACACGATCTTAAAGCATTTTACCAGAAAAACGTGGCAGCTCGCTGCTGCTCCAGCAGGCAGAAGGTGCTGGCCCTGTGGAGCACTCTGCCTGTGCAGCATGCCCGGCTCCTGCGTGCCCGAAATTCGCCTCTCTGTAACACTACTTGCATTGAAACTGAAAATGTGCTTGGTGCTCAAACCTGCTTCCAAACCACCACAAGCACCAGCACTGGGTATCTTTAAGTCAAACACTTCCAGGCTCTCTCTCCCTGGTGTTTCTGTTCCTGTTGGAAGGGACATGGGGCGATTTCCCATTGCTGATGGTATCTGAGCTCCTTGCGGAGCTCTGTTAGAGACGGTCAGGCTGCTGGGGTGCGAAACAGCTCGGAGCTGTTTGGCACAGGGCAGGAGCAGGATGGTGAGCGGTCACCAGTGGGTTTTCACATTTTCACGGATTTCTTGTTTACAAGAAATGTTGGGAGGCAAGTCTGTGCAGGTGCATTGGGAACAGATCATTCTCAAAAGGTCCAGGAAGCACCGAACACCGAACTGGGGGCCAGGTGAGGCAGCACACAGTTTGCACTGAAGGGTCACACACCCAGCGTGCACCCAGAGACAGCTCGGGGCTCACCCCAGACCCTCATCGCTGCTGGTCCCCGGTGGCATCGCCCCGAGCACAGAGCTGTCTCAGCGGGCACCAACACTGATCATCACGGGGCATGCACGGGGATTCAGCCCTCACTTTGATCCTCTGTACAACATAAAAGAACCACTTTGAATATAAAATATGTCAAATATGTTCAAATGCATTTTATTAAAGACAATGTGTTTATATTTGGGGCTGCTTTGTTTTGACAATAAATTGTATCAAAGGATAGAAGCCCCAGTTATTATGACTTTCTTTAAACACACTGTTTAACAAACCTCGTCCACCCTTCAACACGCAGGCTATTTGCATAGAGTGGAGCCACGGTTACTACATGCACAAATAATTTCAGCATTTATAAAGACGCGTAGCTCTGCAGATGAAAGGAAATACCCGCCCCATTTTGGAGTGACTTTATAGAGCGAAGCATTAATTCCCAGCAGTTTTGCCATTTATATGACAGGTTGAAGTCAGCTGGATTTTTGCCTGATGTGTTTGCAGTTCACTGGCTCTGGATGTGAACAGGCTTTAAAGTGCAGAGACAAAAACTCGCCTGGAAACCCTTTGCCCACATTTGGGCATTGTTTTTTCCCATCCTGACAAGTTAGGAGAAGGTCACCACCCGCTGCCATCCCCGTGCTGCCATGCCACAAGCCGGTGCCTCCAGCCCTGCCGGGAAAGGTCCCTGGCCAGGAGGCCAGGGCCAGCCGCTGCTGAGAAGGTCACAGCAGCCCAGGAGAGCGGTGCCACCACCAAGATCATGGCTGGTGCCAGGGCAGGGCATGCATGCAGAGGCTTGGATGCTGCAGCTGCGCAGCACTGCCCACCCCAGGCACCACGGCTGGTGGGGCTGAGGCTGCCTTGGACCAGCTCCAAGCTGTCCCCATCACCCTGCTCCATCCCACCACTCTGCTCCATCCCATCCTTCTGCTCCATGCCTGGCTCTGCTCCTTGCCAGGCCAGGTATCCATGCAGAGCTGCATCTTTCAGCTCAGGTGTCAGTCTACATTTGTAACTAAAGAAACTTGACCTCTGCATTATAAGGAGCCTTTGAAATACTAGCATCTCTTATGCTTTTATTTCACAAAGGAAAGGAAACGCCAGCTCTCTGCAGGGCATCTCATTTAGCCCATTAAAATGCAGAGGCTCAAGGCTAAAACCAGACAGTTTCACATTACCAGTGGTGCGCTCTGTGCTCACAGGACTGAATACAGCCTGAAACAAAACCACAAGGCATTGGTGGTGTCTCTCCATCTCCTGGCGTCATCAAATCCCAGTCCGACTCTTCCTCAGGCTGCACCAGGACAGCTGGAACCTCTGCTGATGTGTTTGCTGTCCAGGCCCTGGCACCCAACCTCCTGATTGCCCTTCCTTGTCTCCAAAAGCCGTTAAATTTTGTCTTAAATCTGTGTTCTTGCTGTGCATCTAATGAACATGGGCAGAGTTGGTCATTTACAGGAATGGTCTGTGGCAAAACACTCTGGAAACAAATGGTTTAGCATCAGAATAATCAGGTTTTCCCCATTGCCAGTCCTTTCATGCTGCTGCTCCTGAGTTTTTAACGGCCCCTGAGAGGAAGCGGCGCTGGGAGCAGGCACGGCCGATTTCCCTTCTCTAGAACAGGAACGGGTCCTTCTGCAGGCAGCTCCACGCTCCGCGAGCTCCTGCACCAGCAGAGGAGGAGAAAGCTGGATTGCTTCCAAAGGGACCGAGGCAAATTTCAACTCAAGTCTTTCGGTGATAACGAGTTATCCACGCTGTAACAACAAAGCGGGCTCTGCTCCGCGGAGGAATGTCGTTTTCAATGGGCTCAGCGCGGGTTGGACGCGCTCAGTGCTGTTAGCAGTGCCGGCCGGCGATGCGATAAGAGCAGAGATAAAGTCAGACGGGTTTAACTCCAGGGACGTTTGCATTGTGAAGGGCAGAAATGTGTTTTCCTTCTTGTCCTCGGCAAGGGCACTGTGCCCCAGGCCCCCGGGGACGCTGTTCCTGCTGACCGAAAGCACGCTGCCAGCCAGCCCCTGGAGGCCGCCTTGGTCTGCAGAGATGCCCAGCAGCCGACCGCGAGGTCTGCGCAGACAGAAGCTCTCCCAGCTCCAGCAGAAACCAATGGACCTTTGTGTGCAGTGTGAAAGGATTTCACCCCATGGCAAAACCCATTTCTAATTCTTAAACAGCTGTTCCACAGTCTCATACACGGATCAGGAGTTTAATAAAGATAACATTGTGGTTACCTTAAGGAAGTTTAATAAACTGAGTGTTATTGATTATCTTTCTTATTAAATACATGCCAATTCTACCGTATCTCTTGCTGATACTGTACAATTAAAGCCAACATTTGGTACATGACAGCAACCAGGATATCATAACGGCACAGCCTCTGACAGTGTTCTCTGTCACCTTCCCCAGCGTGACTCAAGAGGCCGAGGACAACAACACAGACAATTTTGCTGCCTGCTGCAGAGCACAAACCCCAAAGTGCAGAGAAGGCCCGAAGCTCTGCAGGCCGGCACCCCCAGTGGAGCACCCCTTGAGACCCCAGCCCCTCTGCTGTGCGCCGCGTGCTGGTGCCTTCGCTCAGCCCTGGCCCAGGAGGCTCCTTCCAGACAGCTCCAAACCTCCCTGCTCCGGTGCACGGCGGCATGATGTGCTGACCACAGGGCTGTGGGAGGCCAGGGACACGGCCACCCCCGTGTCACCAGGGCATCTCTGCAGCCCTCCAAGCCCTGATTCTCCCCCAACAGCCAGACTCAGCTTCCACGCTGAGAGCCGGATAGCTCAGTGTTCATCCCTGTGTCTCCAACCTACACAAACACAAGTGATGCCATGGATATCTTTCAGCATCTAATAAAGCACTGGCCCAGAGGTTATTCTGGTCAGTCCTGCAGAATTAAGTTATGGATGAGTCATTCCTACCAAAGAAAAGGAAAAGATAAGCTCTGCACAGCCAAACAAGCATGCAGCCAGGAAGTTTATCTCTACGTTACAGCACAAGTAGCCCACAGAAGGCATGCCCAAGCTCGTAAAGCATGTGTATGCGTGCCTCTGGGGGAGGGAAAACATCCCAAATGTTCTCAGTCTGCAATCCGACCCTAACACACCTCATCCCCAAGGAGCCTCATCCTTGGGCCAGGTGGGTCCCGGCAGGGCTGGCGGCAGCGCAGCGTGACCACTGACCTCCAACCACCACCTGGACACCGATGTGCAGCATGCTGCGGTGCTGGGTGGGCGCTGGGCGCCCCTCCTGCTCAAAGCTGCTTGCTGCTTTGGCTAGGAGCCCACCGAGGGCCCAGGTGGCTTTAGAAATGAGTGCTTTGATCCATCATTTGCTGAGCGTTTGCTCACTGGTATAAATGTCTTTGGTTTTATTTTGGTGGTTTGATCAGAAATCCACACTTCGGTGATCACACTTTGGCTGCGACAGCTCCGTAATTCACCCTGCGTTCTTCATGGGGCTTTTCCACAGGACGTGCTGAAGCCCTTCATGCCCTGGCAAGGCCCTGGGCTGCTGCGTCCTCCGGCATGTGAGGTCCCCCAGCCTCCTGCCACCACCCAGCAACAGGCACAGGTGCTGCCAAATCCAGCCCCAGAATCTGTGTCTGGTGTCTGAAAAATGGGAACCCAAGATTTGGGCTTCCAAGCTGATGTCTAATGGCTCAAAGGAACGGCCTCAACGTTGCTGTCCTTGGCTCCTGTGCTGTGCGTGCAGGGGACACATGCTGGCTTCCAGCAGAGCACCAGAAGCCAGGTGCCCGTCGCCCACCCAGTGCCAGGAACCCCCTGTGAGGGGGCTTCACGGCGCCCCTCACCCGGGTCAGGCTCTGGGGCTGCCAGAGGTTTATGCACGTTCATCAGGGGAAGGCAAAAACCAAAACGTGCTCCGTGCCAGCAGCTGGGCACGATCGCTTTTCCTCCTTCTTTTTCCTCTCATGCTTTTAAAACCCAGTTACAAAACCACCACGGAGGGGTTTGGCCCCACTCCCCTTTTCCTTCCCATGTATTGATCGAGCGGAATTATCTAATGTCCTGGAAATGGATTAGTATTGCAGCTATGTCAATAAATTAGCTTGATTACGGTAACAATGCCAAAGTTAATAATTCAGCTGGTATTTTACTGGACTACTCAGTCATCTCCTGCTATCGATCGGTTTTACACAGACAGTTCTTGTGAGTAAACCCAGCGTGTGGTTCACAGCTGGGCCGCGGGCCCTGGGGCGGCAGCGTGCGGCCCCACGGGGAGCACGGGGAGCACGGGGAGCACGGCATCAGGCATGTGGCCCTGCCTCGTGCCTGCCAGCGGGTTTGGAAATGTGGGAACCGCTGCAGGGGCACACCGGGGGGGCTTGGTCTGTGGGCCTGGGGAGCCGCGTGGGGCCGCATTCCACTTGCTTTTCCAAGCAGCTGCAACAGGATGGGAATGAAAGAGTAGGAGGAAGCCTGGGGGAGAAGAAGAACAAAGCTCTCAGTGGAACATTTGACCCAAAAACATTTCAGGAGAAGCCGGTGACATCAGGTCCCCAGGCTCTGAGCGGCTGTGGGAAGCGATCTCGGGCTGTGGCAATGCCTTTTAGTGATTAGTGACAACCTCCGAGGCAGGTCTTCCCACTGCAGCCGCCTCCTTTGTGAGCAGGCGGGTCGGCAGCTTGCTGCTGCTGCCTTACGAGGTGCAAGCGAAGCGCTCGGTGCTAGGCAGACCAGATGACCTTGGAGGTCTTTTCCAACCTTAATGGTTCTGTGACTGTGTGACAGGGTACGGGGACACAGTCCGGCCCCACAGCACCCCAGACGACGACCGCTGGCGTGGCCGGCACCTGTAGCAGCCCGAGAGCCTTCTCAGCTCCAAACACCTCAGAGGGGCTCATGCAGCCTCTGCAAAGCCAGCTGCTCCTTGCAGACAAAGCAAACGTTTAGACATGCTGGGGCATCCCGCTGCCCTCCTCTTTCCTTAAATAACTGGGGCAAGTGATATCCCAGAAAACACAAGCCATTAACCCAAGCAGGAGGGCTGTTGTGCAAGCGTGACCTCTGGGCCTCCTGCAGCAGCCACAGACGCCTGGTGCTGCCCGGGCAGGGTTGCGAAGGGCGCTCAGAGGACGGGGGCGACGTGCAAGGCACAGCCAGGCCGTCCCCCGGGGGACACTTGCCACCCGCCAGCCCAGCGCCAGCAGTGCCCAGCTTGTGCTCATAACACCAGCAGAGCGTCGGGCCCAGGAGCCTCCTTGGTGCTTGCGGCCACTGCCTGAAGCTTTAGGAGCTGATTTTGCCAGTCACTTGGGTGGCACAGGTGACACGGGAGAAGGTGTGGATATGTCTGGAAGGGCAGACACAATACGGTTAGAAGAACAACCTCTGTACATTTTTCATTGATGAATCTTGGCCGCTGGCAAGGCTTGTTTTTTTATTTCATTCGTTTGTCAGCAATCCTTTTCCTTTGGAACGCAATGTTACTTTGGCAGTGCTCCTCGGAGGGATCTCTACTGGAATACTGAAAACATTTCACAACACAGACTGGCAGGCTGAGTGAAACGCTGCTTGTGTAACGAAAAGGGCGATTATTAATTACCACCCCACGTGAGACCTATGGGAGGTACTAGCAGGGCTTTACTCCTCCGCAAGTGTTGGCACCAGAGTCTGGGAGCCAGGAGGAGCAGGCGAGCTGAGCTCAGCCCTGTGCCCAGCAGGAGGATGGCCCCACCGTGTCCCCCTGTGCCATGCTGGGGCAGGGGGCTCAGCTGGGCAGTGGGCACGCAGGGCGAGACAGCTCTGTGCTGCCCAGAAACACCGCTGTGCTCAGAGGCCATGCCCCAAGAGCTGTAACACAACAGGGTATGGCCCACTGGGGATTTTTTTCCCATTACAAAGTGTCCTCCTTCCTAGAAAGCCGGTGCTTTATGGTAGAGAGGAAAATAAATCAATGGCAAAAGCATTAACAGGGAAATAACTTTCTGGGTAGCTCAAATAGGCACTGAAATTTGTGTTTAAACACTGAGTGGGTGACAGCTCAGCCCATGTAACTGGCCAAAAAATGCAACCCAGTAGGCACTCGAGGGAAACAGAAAGCAGCACCATCCGTCAAATCGTGCGGGGAGGGTGGGGAGTTACCGGGGTAGAAGTCAGCCAGAACAGCCCCAGGGGGATGGCAGCAGAGCGTGTCCAGGTGAAGAACTTCACTCTCCATTAGCAAATCCAGAGCTGGAGAGGCTTGGAGCAGCACGGCGAGCCACAAAGCCAGCACGGCCAGTTTTCACTGCAGGGGGTGTTAGCTGAAGGTGTAGCCAACCTGCAGGAACCAGCCCTCCTCAGCTGGCCCCCGCGGCCGTGGCACCACGGGGGCCACAAGCAGGAGACAGCTTCTGAGGAAGCAATACTCCCCATTTCCATCCCTGCTCTTTTTTCCCCCCAGCTGTGAAAGCTCAGGATTGTGCATGCAAGATTTGAGGATTTTTTTTTTCCCTTATAGCAATAGTTTTCACAATTCTGAAGAACTAGCTCATCTTATTCCTGAGGGAACTACGCAGTTTCTGCCGTCTCAGAGCACAAACTAACACCTATATAGCCAGTCCCAGCTATGCTGGATGAAAAGGGACAGATGTTTGCTTTCCCCTGGCTGCCACTGACATACTGCTTCACCGGGCTGCCTGCGCTGTGCCACGCTGGGTGGCAAAACACAGGCTGAGCAGAAGCAGAGACCCTGGCCGGGGTTCAGCGGGCTGCTCCTCGTCTGCCCGGAGGTGCTGTGCGGGGTGTCCCAGGGGGGCACTGACGGGGGACGTGAAAGGCTGTGGGACTTCAGGAGCACAGGGGATAAAGTGGAGGTACGGAGGGGTGTGCTACCCGCTGAACTTGGGCTTTGCAGCTGTTTTTGAGTATGATTCGTGCTCTAAGACTAACCCAAATCTGTAGTCTCAAGGAGGTTTTGGGGGCCCTTAAGACACAAAGGATTTCTTGGGACCATCTCTGCTGCTCACCTTCCAGAAACAAATCCTCCTCCTGCAAACGCACGGGGAAAGCCCAGCCCAGGAAGTTTGAGGAGGCCAGGAGCACGCAAGGGGAGGGTGTAAAACACTGTGGGCATGCAGATGGGTTCTGCACTTCTGGAGCTCTGCGTCACCAACACGCTGCACCTGTACGTTAAAACCTGCATGGGGGTGGCAGTGAGGTGAAGGAAGAGCAGCGTCGCTGCCGATACGCTGCAGCAGGATTTGTCAGAGTGCAGAGGCCTGCCAGGATCTCGCCCGACTTGCTTGCAAAGAGATGGACACAGTGAGTAATTTTATTTTGACTCTACCCTGTGTTTTAAGCCTAGCATGATCTGAAGATATTCAACAGAGTCAATCTGTTTGTGCATTGGTCACTGAATTACGTTCTTTTTATACAGAGAAATGAAGTTTCTGATGTTATTTAATATCCAAGTATATTTCATTCTCTTAAGTTCATCAGGTAACATCAGGGTTTCCAAGGCAGAGAAAGGTGGTGCCTTCCAGCCTGATGCGTGGTCACAGAGGGCCGTTCTCTGCCATGCTGCACGTTCCATTGGGAAGAAAACGTTCACACATTTTTTTTCAACCTCATGTTGCTTTTTTTCCTTTTTTTTTTTTTTTTTTTTTGTCACACACCTTGAAGATTGCGCTGACTTTTTTCCCCTGGATGTCTATGACAGCCTGCTGGAGCTGAGCCCACCTCATCTCCCAGGGAGAAGCAGAGCTGCTTTGCTCTGGCGGGGGCACCCGGCCTCTCCTGGTGACGGGGTCCATGCAGGGCAGCCACACAGGGAGCAAGGCAGCTCAAGGAGCTGCACCTCGGGGATACCTGAGCACCTGAGAGCGTTTTCTGCCTACAGCTCAGCATGTTAAGCCATCGGGAGCCTTCTCCTCATGTCAGAAACTCCTCAAGTGCTCAACCTGAGACTTACCTGATCAGAAGGGGCTATGAACTCCCCCTCAAAAAGGAAGGAAAAAGCTGCTCCAGCAGTCACCACTTCTCCAGCCATCACCTCCTGCACCTGCCCACACGTAACTTGGGTGCAGTGCTAACACATCTGCCACCCTGGCTAACCAAGCAGAGGGCTGATGAGGTCTGCTTTTGCACTGTAACACTCACATGTATGCAAAGCAACTGAATGCATTTTGGGGGAAATTCAAACATTGCTAAACTGAATAATCCCATTAGGGCAATTTCTACAGCCTAGGAGAACATAGAGAGTTACCCATCCACCCACTTAAAGCTATTAGTAATTCCAAAGAAAGCCATCTAAAGCTGCTTCTGCTATTCATTTGCAGGCTGAAATTAAACACGTGCTGTAAGCACCAAAGTAAGATAAGATTTTATTTTTTTTAATTTTCACTTTCAAACATAGTGTTAAAGTAAATATTAACTGAAGTGAAGTGTGTTTTACAAAACACATTGATTCATTTCCTGTGCAGTGCAGAAAGGAACGTCCTTTTGTATATACGAGAAGCGCTGAAGCATTCAATGACACGCAGTGCTGAGGCCAAGGGAGCCAGTGCCATGCAGGAGCCCGGGGTGAGGAGCGGGGGACAGCTGGGGCTGGGGGCACGGGCTGGCAGCAGCAGCACCCACCGCAGCACCCACGCACTGTTTCCCCAGTCTCTCTCCTGCCTTTCTCTAACCTCCTTAGGTTGCTAATCCATGCCTCCGGTGCTGCTCTGTGAAGAGATGAATGGGGAATTTCTTGAATGGGGGAACGTTCCGGTTTCTGTTTGAGTGCTGTTAGCCAGTACTTCTTGCTTGAGAGAGAAAATTAAAGAGTAAGTGTTTGTTTTTCCTAATGTCAATTGCATGCATCTCTGCTATACGAATATTTCACTGACGTATATGTAAGTGTACATGTAAACGGTTATAGGTAAAGTCCAAATATCAAATAGAGCAAGAATGGTTCAACTACCAGATTCTGTCTTCTTACGGTTTCTTATAAAAATGATAATGATTACTAACACACTGTCAGTACTCACACCACATTGGAGCATGTGCTATAATTTGGGGAGGACATGTATTTCAGATATTTGCAGTAGCTGAATCCCTCCAAGAAATGTAAAAAATCATCTCAAAAGAATGGCAAAGCTCACTTCTTCCTTTACTCGCTTGCTATGGCTTTTGCTAAGAAACCAGCGAGCACAGAAACAGCAACAGATTTGCAGAAGCTCAGTGCTGCTACAGAAAGCAGGTCTGTGTACCATGAGGTGGTCTGGCAACCCTGCTGCTACAGAACGTGTGAGCTAACACTGTCCTTGCATTTGTGGAGGCAATTCTGAAGCAACATTAGGCAGTACAGCAACCAAGCTCAAGCAGCTCATTTCATAATGCAGCTTTTTTCCATCCTGGGTGAGTGATGCTCCTGGCACAAAAACAGTGTGCTTGCAAACAGCAGCAGCACTTCTAACGAGATAGCCAACAGCCAGCGTCCCTTAACAAGCACATCCATCAGCAGCGCAGCGCTCACAATGCTTGCCGACGGACAAAAGGACCATCACCACCCTTATGGATTTGAGGTTGGTTTCTTTTCTTTCTTTTTTTTTTTTTTTTTTTTTTTTTTTTTTTTTTTAATTAAACCATAAAGATATAAATAGGAGCGCCAGTCTGGCCCATTAGCCCCCGAAGAATGAATTACACCAGCCGTGGTGGACTATACTGAACATAGTACCCAGGTTTGGAGAGCAGGATAACGAAAAATATCCTGGTACAGCCTCATATAATAACTGGAATGAGGTGGTGAATCTTAAGCTAGTGCCATAAAATTAGATAAATAGTTCCTGAGAAATAGCACCTGAGAATAACACATTGTTGAAGGAAGTTGACTGGGGCAGACAAAACCCACAAGCTCCAGCTTGGGCCGTAGCACACAAAACACGGATTTCAATAGAACTTCCCTCAGTTTTCAAAGTACATTGATGGGCCAAGGGAGGTTAAGAGCGACACAGCCTTGTGGCAATGCAAACCATATTTTTTGGAGACAAAGACAGTCACAAAGACTGAAAACACATAGGAGAGCATCATTGCTCAGCACGCCTGGGTGAGGGGGCTCTCCAGTGGTGGACCCAACAGCGATGCTCACTGTGGTGGTGGTCCCAGCAGACACCACCTTGGGGCTCCAGACAACCCAAGACCACTGTGCGAAGAAACCTGGGCATCACCGTGGGTGCTTCAGTGAGAAATTCTGAAGATACAGCTAACATGGCGCTTAGTTATTTCCATGTGCTAGAGATACATGTAGAAAATACTAAAAATTTATAGTGCTTGTGTAACAGACCAAGGAACATCCTGACCTGGACTGCTAACATGGTATTCCAAAGGGACAGACATGAAAGGGTCCGGAAATAAGCACCAAGATGATTAATGGGACGGAGGACTCCAGTGGCAGGAGGAATGGAGGAATGTTTCCTCGGGATTACCCTGCCTTTTTAAGAAACACTAAAAACACAGTACTCCTCAGCTTGCCAAGCACTTTCGTTCAGACCGGTTCCAACGGCGAGCCCACAGCGTTGGTACTGCTGCAGACAACCAGGGCGGTCGCCTGGACGTTGCCCCGGCAGAGGTTTCCTCCCGGCTTTCTGCACTGCTGGAGGCCAGCCTTCGGCACCCGGCCTCTTCCTCCTTCCCCTCTCGGCGCGGGGCCGAGCCCGTGCCATGTGCTGGCAAAACACTGCCAAGCCCAGCGCTGCTCTGATCTTACAGCGGCCTCTCTTCAAAAAGAATTAGAGACACTCACCCACTAACAAGTGCAACTTCTAGAAGGCTCTCTTGAGAAGGGGGGTGAATACTTTTATTAAAAGAACCAGGGGAGGTACTTTATGTTTTTAGCACGTTCTGTCCTTGCACGTGCACAGCATCCCCGGGCAGGCAGGAGCGGGGATGCGCTGGTAGCCGGGGGGCGAGCAGGGCAGCGGGCAGGATGGGGACAGCTCAGGCTTTGTGCCTGCGTGTTGCCATTACACCAGTTAAATAAAAGAGGAAAGCAGTCATTAACAGCCTCAACTGTTAATTGCACATAGAAAAGTGGCCCAACAGGTACTGTTTAGTGCATTTGTGGGGGGTGGAAGCGGTGTAGCAATGTTAATAGTCACTTTTTTTTTTTTTTTTTTTTTTTTTTTTAATATCGAAAGCAACTAACTGAATTTGACACCATTCTGTGAATGTTTAAAAGAATTCTTAGGAAGTAGTCATACGTTTCTGTTTCCACAGAGCTCAGAGCTCAGCCTGCCTTTAGCCCCGTATTATTGCTTCAGAACCTGACAACACGGTCATAAAACATCACAATGAGTCTCTTGAAGTTAATGAGTGACCCTAACGCACAAGGGAAAATAAAGAATCCAAATATTGCTACTGCTAAATACTGCGTTGTTTATACTCGAGGCTTCTTATGTTTATCTGCTCCTTCACACCTGCATTTCCAGATGTCTTGCACAAGAGTTAAACCCTACGTCTGAGAGCATTGTCCCAACACTCCTTGAAACCCATCAGGCTCGGTGCCGTGACCACGTCCCTGGGAGCCTGTCCCAGTGCTCGACCACCTCTGGGTGCAGACCCTCTCCCTAACCCCCAGCCTGACCCTCCCCTGCCCCAGCTCCTGTCCCCTCGGGTCCTGTCGCTGTCCCCAGAGCTCAGCGCCTGCCCCTCCGCTCCCCGTGAGGGAGCTGCAGGCCGCCATCAGGCCTCCCCTCAGCCTGCTCTGCTCTGGGCTGAACACACCGGGGGCCTCAGCTGCTCCTCACACGTCTTGTCCTCCAGACCCTTCACCACCTTCATAGCCCTCCTTTGGAAACGACCTCATAATTTTAAGTCCTTCTCGTTTTGTGGCACCCAGAGCCGCACGCAGCACTCGAGGTGAGGCTGCACCGGCGCAGAGGGCAGCGGGACAAGGCTCCCGACGGCCCGTGGGTGCTGAGCCTGATGCAGCCCAGGACACATCTGGCCCTCCGGGCTGCCAGGGCACGCAGCTGACTCACATTGAGCCGCACAGTTATTAGGCATATTTGGTTCCGTGCACTTTTATTTCTCTCTTTGCACCAAAGCACTTAAACCTAAAAGGAGAGTTCAAGCAGAAGCGCATTGCCCACATGTCTACGTGTTTATTGGCACACACGGGTATTGATTATTTAGCAGTTACCCAGTTGCTATGACACCAAACACCACCGATCCACAAGCAAACAAGTGCTCTCTCTGTAGTTCATAAATACCAATTACGGTGGAGCAGCTCAAAATTTTCCGTTCAGAAAAATCTCTCCCAGTTTCTCCCCCATCTTTTCTCTACATGACATCCTTGCTTTTTGTTAAAAATTTACCTTTTTTAATTACCTTTTTGCTTTTACCCATGCTAGAGCCAGGTGCCGGCAGGGACTTGAGTTAGAGGTTAATGTGAAATTTGATGCACTTCTGCATTTTCTTTTTTAAGTTAAGAGAAAGAAGAAAGCAGGCGAAAGCGCATTCCTAGCACCCCAGGGAAGCAGGAGCAGGAGCTCCAGAGCGTCCCCAGAGACTCCAGAGCTGGAGGGACGCGAGGGCAGAACACGAGTTTGGGAGGCTGATACACAATGTGCTAGCACGTACACCCAGAGTGGCATGCATAGCTGGGATGGTGAGCTCAGACTTCTCAATACACAGACACCAGTACCAGCATCTGGTGGAGATTAAGTCAGCCCTGCATCTCCCAGCCACTCGTCTGTAGGTCTCAAGCCTGGATCATGCAGAGGATGGGCGGAAAGTCAGAAAAATAAAGAAACAAGCAAACAAATAAATAAAGCACCATCACCTGATGCGGCTACATTGTCACATCCATTTCATCTCATCTGAGGCAATCTTACAGCTTTGACACAACCTCCATTCGCAGCAGAAGTTGATCGCTGTGCAGCACATGCGCCGTGCAACCCAGGCATTCCTCGGGGACTGGAAAGCTGCACGTTTTGAAGTGTCAGGCTGTCATTCCAGATCACTCAGTGACATGGAAGCGGCAAGTTGGCGCATATCTGACCTCACCTAATGTTAGAGGCTGAAAAAACATCATGTAATAATTGCATAAGCACCCCTGCACAGCTTTTAACCTCAAACCTCTAACAAATGATCTCATTTAAACTCAGTAATTTAAGATATTCTTTATAGTTTACTGTTTTTAGGCTGGAAGGTCATTGCATATAATTTTACAAGATGCAGGATGGAGGAGGGGAAGTGAAAACTCTGTTGACATGGGAATGGTTTTAAAGATATTCCAGAGCTGTGTTCTGCTGAGATTCAACCTATTTTTTTAAGCACCAGTAGATTGTTTTTGTCAAGTTATAAAACAGCAGCACAGTATTTGGTTCAGCAAGATCTGTATACAATACTGGTGATGGAAAGCAGCAAAGAAATTTGTTTAAATAAAAAAAATCCAAGTTTTTTTGCACTGGTACCAAGCCAGGTTATGTTCTCCTAAGTATCCTGCCAAGATATACAATGTATGATAGCCTTAGCTTCCACAAATCTGAAAGACACAGCAGTCTGCAGCTGTGCTGTGGCCTGAGCATGTCACAGAGCTCATGAGACACACAGGACCTGCATGGACTTGAGGGTAGCCCCACATGTCCGTGGGTCTCCCCGGCACGTTGGGAGCTCGGGCACCACAGGCCAGGCGGGGAGGAAAGCAAAGGGATCGCTGCCGTGTTTGTCCTTCTGGCTTGTTTACTTAGCACTGCAAACCCCGCTCTGGTTGCCCAGCTCGGGCACGGGGAGCAGAGCTCCGGGTGTTCCCCCATCCGCCGCTGGTGCCTGCAGATGGGGTTTCCCTTGGGTCATGCTTCGGGAAGGGCTGCCCTGCTGCGCCTGCACGCCGTCCTGCCTCTCCACGGCGAGCACTGCGCGGGATGGGGACGGTCCTGGGGAGCTGGGTCAGAGCAGCAGTGGCTGCTGGAAAGTGGGGCTGCTGCAAATGTGTATGGCATGAGGGGGTCAACTGAGAGCAGGCTTCGTCCCACAGGTTGCATCCTTGCTGGGGATCAGCAGCCAGCCTGACACCGGTCAGAGAGCTCCAGCTGCAGCGCCGTGGCAGGTCCCACCACCCAAGTGAAGCAGAGCACGGTGGCTCTCCTGTACCACCATGGCAAATGGAACAACAAAGTCACCAATTCCCATATTTCTTATTTTTCTGCTGATATTTTCTCCGAGATTCCCCATCCCTGGGACAAGGCTTTCCCTTATCTGGAAGGGGAGGAGGAACTTCACTTGCCCTGGTAAGCAGCTCTGATTCTCCAAGGACGCAGCAAGACCCAGCGGTGACGCAGGGTGCCCAGCTGCTGCGCTGAGCTCACCCTGGTGTTTCAGAAACGCTCTTGTGCAAAACAATTCTGAGTTTGTTTGGCTTTGAAATCGGACACTTGTTACACCAGTGGGAGGATGGAGTGGGGGTTGGAGTCAGGCCTCACCATCGAGGAAAAAGGTACATTTACTTGTCAGATGCAATAGTGAAGTCATATAAGCCCTCTCAGTTCACTTCAGCCTATTTAATAAAGTCAGCCTGGAGTCCATATGACAATTTTCTTTGACAGGCATGGATTTTTGAGCAAAGTTTCCATTTGCAGCTGTTTATATGGGGTGCAGCACCCTTGACTGAAGAGGCACAATTAAATTTCATGAGTTCCAGCTCAGAAAGGATGTGAACTTTGCTTTGAATGAGAAGCCCGACTTCTCCTTTTTCCCCATAAAGCTTGCTTCTTCACAAATGTGGAAAAAAAAAATTCATTTGGAGGATAAAGTGTGAAAAGGTTACATCCTTCAAAAAGCTAAAGGGAGCACAGCTCTGTCTGCAGCCCAAAGTCTGCAACCCCACATGAGAAGACAGCTCCCTGCCCGGACACAGGGCTGGGATCGGGGCTGAACCCGCCGTGCAGCGCGCCGCAGCGTTAGAGCAGCCCAGGGCCCCGTGTCCCCCGGGGACCACAGCTCTCCGCAGCTCCGCTTGCTCACTCTTCTCCCCATCTCCTACAGCAAGCAGAGGTCAGTACAGTGTGAGCTATCCTGGACTTGAAGCAAACCTAACAATACTCCGGATGAGCTTCGCTGACCTTCCTGACGTAAGCTGGGAAGCGAGGACGCAGGAGCAGAAGCACCCCGGGAAGCAGCCGGTGATGCTGCAGCACCTGACTGCACAATGTGGGCACAGCAGGCATCGGATGGGGGCCTGGCGCTTCATCCCAGCACGTCGGGCAGCATTTATACACCTCTGGGCGGCGGTGAACCTCCATTCGTCGGCTCGTCCTGCTGAAGCCTCACACGGGGGCTGCGGGGCTGAGCCCTGGGTATATTCTGCTGAAACAACATCAAACGCCATCTGTGCAAGGCGTTTTTCCAAGCGCTATCAGCGTGAGCTCTTGTTTAAACACACGATAAATCTGAGCAAAGTGTTGTTCCTATTGAGACAAGTTGAGAATAACCATAAACTTCAAGAGGCGACTCGCGAGATTGCACAAGTGGACGGGACCCTCATATTTCACCATCCCCAGCCTCTCCTGCGACGGCAGCCAAGGGCTGCACTGGAACTAAAAATACATGGCCGTGCTCGGCAGTGCTAGCCGGGGCCACGCAAGTGTTTAAAGCTCCAGGCAACTTTTGCCCTTCAAGCCTTGTATGTGTTGATTGGGCTTTTTTTCTTTTAAAGACACAATGTTTAAATGCAATTTTATCATTTGGTGCAAATGCACGCTGTGTACAGGCTGGAATCAGGGAGCCGCGGGACTGGCAACAACGAGCTGTGTGGGTACAAAGTGTCACAGCCAGGCAGCTGAGTGTAGTTGCCTGCATTTTTCAGAGAGGAGGGGAAAAAGCATGTGTAAAAAAATAAATAAATAAAAAATGTTGAGGGAGAATGGTGTTCCCCTTCAGCAGTCAAAGCAAGGGCCAGACTTGCAGAAGCACTCTTGCTTCACCGTGCCATGACACCGGAGGCCAGCACCCCGTGCTGTGCACCAACCCATGGGGTCCCTCGCCCACTGGATCCCCCCAGCCCCACCACAGGGCACCCCACTGCCAGCACCACAAGCCCTGCCAGGAGGGATTCCAAGTCACAGGGCGACTGCTCCCCTGCTTCATGCCTTCTCTCTGCAGCCCCTAACGAAATCCCTCCTGGCGGATCTCTGCCCCGAGGGCTCCCACTCCTCCCAAATGCTTGCAGCCCATGCAAGGGGAGGTGGCCCTACGTCGCTCGCTGTGGGATCAAAGTCACTTCCTCGTTAGAAGAATTCCCATTAAGGTGTTTAAAATTCAGTCACGCATGGGACAAATATCGACTTCGGCACTTGCTGTTTCCCAGCTCCTTTTTTCTGGGCTAAGGTAACAGACCAAAGCGTGACCAATTTCCATTTCCATGTTTGCAGCTTGATAGCTGCAAATCTAATTGGTGAAATATCGGGCTGCAAAATAATGAAGTAAATGTGGGGCCTGTAATTAGCCTGCTGCGCCCATCTGTGGCTATTTTTTTTCCTTTTTAAGGCTTAAAAGAGACAAATCAATCCATGCCTGACCGGAGAGGCACGCCGGCTGCGCAGCAGTGTGGCCATATAAATGGCAGGAGATCAGGCCAAGTAAGTTTTGCTGCTTTGCTGTGATTTTGTCTTACCAAATCGCAAAAATTGTAAATACACGAAAGATAACTTGCATGTGCTTACGGGCACTTTATACATAAACGCACTTGTCTTTACCAGCCAATATTTATTTCTATGTATTTGTCAGCACAGTGGGCAGTCTTTGCCAGTGTGCATTTGATGCTTAGTGTGAATCCAAACGATTTTACAGAGCTTTTTAAGTACGCTTTTGAGAAAAAAAGAAGTCATGCTAAAAGGTAGGTTCAAATGGGCACAGGACAGATACAAATGAATATTTTTTTATGCATCCTGTTCTCACATGTGTCCCCTTGTGTTCCCGGGTGGACTCACTGCCCACTGCCCACAGCTCCTGCATCCCGTGCCCACGGGCGGCAGCATCCCTGCACAGCCGGCCCCAGTGGCAGCGAGCTCCTGCCTGCGCCTCTGCTGCTCTCTGGCTTTGGAAGAGCATGGAGAATGAAGATTAATTTCCTTACTTTGCAGTGCACCAGTAAGAAAAAAACAAAGAAGAAGAAGAAGAAGAAAAAAAAAACACTACCCAATTTGGATAAGAAATGTTCATGTACACAAGTTTTTCTAGATAAGAAAAATTACTGAATTTGTTAATATGTCACTTCGCAGTGCATTTGCAGTTCACAGCAGCAAATTTTCAAAACAACTTCGACTTTTATGAGAGAACAAACCTTATGAACATTTCTTTTTTTTTTTTTCTTTTCTTTTTTTTTTTTTTTTTAATGAATCAGCCATTCCACCTCCAGTCTGAGTCCAGATCCCCTAAAGGGAATCTGTAAATACTGTCAGAAGAGGATTTTGGGAACCAAGAATGGAGGATTTGTTGGAAACAGTTATTTTATGCACGTTGGGAAAGCTAAAACCAGCAGCCCCATCCTGTCCCACTGGGACATGCCCTGTGGGAGGTGGCCCTGCTTCCTTTAACACACACCGAGGTGCTGCTGCCTGTTCCCAGCCCAGGGCAGTCACAGTTACACACACCAACGCACAGGGCTTCATCTGACATGAAGGCAGCTTGCATTGTCCAGGCGTGTCTACACATTTACTGGAAGTAAGTAAAATCAGGCTTCTGATTTCCTGAAGAAGTTCAGTCCCGGGGAAGCAGTTAAATTCAGCTGAAGGCACACTTGCAGCAAGATAATCTGGCTGCGTAAAACACCTTGCAGGGGACAACCGGCCAGACCCCCGAGTGTGAAACAGTTAGGGCTGGCTTTAAGGGAAGGATTCACCATGTATCAGCCATGTCCTGGGCAGAACAATGCCTCAGGGAGATGCATTTAAGCACTTTGTAAGTGCTCATGTGAGCATGGAGCACGAAATCCAGGGCAGGAACCTGGGCCCTGAAGCTCCAGCGCCCGGCTGCCGGGGTCTGGCTGCCTGCCCCGGAGTCGGCAGAGGGAGGAAGAGGCGCTGTGCTGTGTGCTGTGCGAGCACACCACTGTGGAAGTACTCATTTGTTTAAAACAGCACGTTGACTAAAACCATAATAAGTTAGTTTCTCTCTTATTTAATGCCAAAGCCGGTCCAAAGTTCCAGCTTTATTACTGTGGCACATCTGACGGGCATGCCTGCTCCCACATCCTCACTCACTCTGCTGCTGAGGCTGAACTATTTCTGTGCAGCTGCTCAAAGAGCAGTGGGAAGAGCAGTTCTCAGCACAAAGCTCACTTGCAGGACTGCTACACGTTCAGCTCCCCCTCCCCAAGCTCAGTTTTCCTCATTCAGTTGCATGTCAGATATACATATGTGTAAAGGAGAGATGGTGCAGACGTGTTCCAGGGCAATGTTACTCTCCCCTTTTGTAACATTGAGTTTCTGTATATTTCTGTGTATTGACACACACACATTTCCCCATGCACACCTCTGCTCCTGGCAGTGTGTTGGTTCACCCAGGTGCCCGCAGAGCAGCAGCAGCAGCGCGCGAAGCCCAGAGGCCTGTAAGCAGCCAGGGGAAGGCTCGCAGGCATCGCAGTGCTCGCAGCACAGGACAGCTCCAGGCCAGCCGTAGCACAGGCTTTCCTGAAACTGCTCCTATCACAGCCGGAGGGCAGGTTTCACCCTGGCCGCATGCCCTGATTTCCCGAATATCATGCTTGCAGAGCCCAAATGGCCGTGGGGTTTGCTCTCCGCTTGGCACCAGCACCATCATGGGATGGGCTCCACGGCCACCCCATATTCCATATCTGTGCCACTCACAGCAAATTGAGCGATGAGCTGACAGCAGGAGGGTTCGTGCCCACCCCATGGTCCAGCACCAGCTGCTGCCAGCCCATGCTACCTCTCGCTCAAGCCCTGCCACAGGCCTGCAGAGCCCCAGCTGCCTCCCAGCCCCGCCGTTCCAAAGTGGGGGTTATTAAATTACATCTTTAACCACTGAGTCCAGATGCCCAACACTAAAATTTCGTTTGGAAGACAAAAAAAGCAGAGAAGAAGACAAGCAGCCTTTTTGTCTTTGGTCCTTTGTGAAGCTGGAGAGCCAAGGAACGAACGGGCGCTGCCCCCGGGCACGTTCCTGCTGCGTCCCTGGGGGGGAGCAGGGCTGGCTCCAGCGAGCCGGCCGCAGCAGGACACGGTGTGCTGCAGGAGGCTACGCCAGGTTGTTAAACAAATCCAGCTGAAGACGTGCCAGTAGTTGCTCAGGATTGGTAAAATAAACATTTCGAAGTGGAAAGTACCTCTGTGCAATTGCTTTACGGGGACGTTCCTCTCAAGTCACCAGTCCCCGGGCAGGCCCCTCCGTCACCGCAGCTCTCGGTGGCTCTGCAGCAGCTCACCTTTTCCCTAGACGCTGCGGTGTGGCCGTGGGGCCGGCATGAAGTGCACGGTGTGGTGGTGGCTCATGGCACCCAGCAGCACCACAGCTGAGGGTGAGATTCCTGCACCCAAACCCCCGGACAGGAGACCAGGCACCAGCCAGCATCCGCACCTTGGACGTGCAACCTCAGGTTTGACACCTGGGGCTAAGGAAATGCCACCGTGTCTTCTCCCTCTGCTGCAGGGGGACAGAGCAGCAGCTTCTCCACTGGGAAAGGTGGAATAACTACAGATAACTGCAGATATCCTACAGATAACTGCAGGAGCAGCAGCTCGGGGCTGCCCAGTCCCAGAGGCACAGCTCAGCAGCAGCTCTATGGGGTCCCCGGGGGGAGCTTTGTGGAGTATGGAAATGGCACGAGTTAAACGCTGTGTAAATGCAGACAATTAGGTGAATAATAGCTCTTTGGAGGAGTGTAAAATTACAGGAATTTGTAGTAGCAAAAATTGTTTTCTGCTAAAGGAAGATGGTGGTCAGGAATGCAACACAGGCAAGATAAAACAGCGCATAAAATCCAGCCTAAAGCGTAACAACATCAGTGCACCCCGGCAGTGCTCCAGCACCGTTTTCTCATTCCGTTCCTAAGTACGGCCCTCGCGTGCCTCTCCCCGAGGTGCCGGGGATGTCGGCAGGGTCTTGGTGTGGACATTTCCCTAACGGCTGCCAAGCACTGCCCTGGGAAGTCTGTGTGCCAGCCCCCGTGCTGTAAGGGCAGTCACCAGGCCCCTGTGCGCCAGGAGATCGTGGATGGGATGGTACCCAAAAACCTAACTCTCTAATCTTCCTTTCAGCTTGAATTATGGGTACTATAAAGGCATGTTTAAAGAAATTGCTTTGCTTCAAAAGCCACAGCAGAAGTAGTGAATTCTTCAGTGCTTTATCCCGGTTCTGTGCACATGCCATACCGAATGTAGCTGAGACATATGACCTGTAATACAAGAGGACAAGCAGGCAGGCAATAAATATACATTATTGCCTAAGAACCGTTATAAATGTCTCTAGGATTATATAGATGCCCATTAACAAAAGCCAGCATCCAGTCTGTCTGAAGCCCGTGGTAATTATTTTGTGCATGCGAAGAATGCCACCCTATTCCATCCATTTCATCCTTCTTCTCCCCACACTGTTTTTATGACTTCTAATAATCGATTGAAAATGTGAGTTGGTATGAAAAATGAGAAGAATTTTCTAAACAGCAGAGGAATGGGACAAACACGCTGCCCCTCTGGGGAACGTAAAGGCTGGCCAGGACGCCTCTGTACCTGCAGTGTCGGAGCTTGGGGCTGCGGCACCAGCGCCCGGGGCCCCTCTGCCCCCAGTGGGATGGGGGCTGTGTTGGCCATGTACACGTGGCCCAGTGCTTGCCCCCTACTCATAGGAGACCTTCTGAGCCCACCTGCGTTTTGGATTCAGGCAAGAACACAAAAGGAGTTCAGTTCTCAGTGGCTGGTGGTGTATTCATGAACTTTCAGGGGAAAGTCTGCCTTTAGGTCACAGGAGGAAAAGGAAAAAATATCAGGCTTATTAGTGGATTTGTATTTCCAGCTGCCTTTAGGAAAGGAGTTGCTTGGTAGAACTGAATTTGGCAGGATTCCACTCAATCAGCATCCATTCAAGTGAAGTCCAACAAGAGTTACAGGGAAGGAAATCCTGGCCTCAGTCTATAGGCAGCTAACGCTAGGGCAGACTTAACCTTTTCTAAATGAGGGGAGAGAACAGATGCTGCTTGCTCCCTCTGGCTGAAAGAGACACACAAAAAGACACAAAAATGAATTACACAGGACAAAGAGTTAAAATTAGATTCACAGATGCTCGTAGGCCTAAGACGCCGTCACACGAGCTGCAGGGCATGGTGACACGGGCGGGCACAGCTCACTGCCGCGGCTCCGCTCCGCTCCCCAGCCCCCTGCTCTGGGAAGTTCAAACAAAAAGGAGGAGGTGGCGGCTACGGTGCTTTGCTCAGCTTTGCAGAAGGCTGAGCTGGCTTTGTACGAGTCCCTCACAACCTGGTGACGTGATGGATGCGAGACCACGTATAAATCATGGAGCTTTGTTAATGCCTTGACCACTGGGACTCGAAGCAACAACCTCCTCGATTGTCTTACATAAATAGGAAAAAGAAGTTTACATTTCCCACACTGCCATGGAAACGCGCTGAGGAGCTACAACTGGAGATCTGAGAGATGCATTTTCGGGGGGGGCATGTGGGGTGGATGCTGCATGCACGGCAGGGAGCGAGCCCCGGGGGGCCGGTGGGCTGGGGGTGCTGAGCTGCACGGCGGCTGCCAGCAGGTTCCTGCGGAGCACTGGAGGTTTAAAGGAAAGGGATAACTTTGGCAGAAATTTCCAAGGACGCTGGCACGAGGGTTTAACACCATGGTGCGGTGCGTGGGGGATTTTATAGCTGCAAAGAAAGATGGAAATGCTGGGGAATAGTGGAGCCGCCCGGCTGGCGCACAGGGATGCGACGTCAACACAGACCTCACAAAAAAACGCCTTGTCCTTGGTGGGATAGCGACCGGGCTCTGAGCCTTGCCTATTAAAAGTTTATGTTGGTCTTTGGTCGTACGGATCAGTCAACAAGCCTGTAAGGAACCGGTGACGCATTAACCCGTGGGTTATTTGCCTGCAAGGCGAGGGTATTTGCGTGCACACATTTCCACGTGCACAGGGGATCTCTCAGGCCGTGGCAGCATCCTGCCTCTTCAGGGAGCGCTTCTCAGTGAGGTGCTGGGCCCTGCCAGCAAGGAATGCTGCAGCGCTCGGCGCAGCGCGGTGATGGGGCCCAGCAGGGACTGTCCTCATCCTGGCACGTCTCTTCGTAGCTGCAGAAGTCATCTCAGAAAGGGCTGATGGGGCAAAAAAAAACAGCCAGACAAAGAGAAACCGCACTGCTAGCTGCCCACCAAAAATTTCTCACACAGAAAACAACAACAAAAAATGACATTACGTATGACCACAAAGAGATGCTGGACAAACCAAAGTTACTCTAAAATGATTTCTCCACATACACCATTAGCAAAATAACTCCGGTTTGTGCAGGCCTGGGGGCAGGAGGACAGAGGAGCCAGAGCGGTCACTTGCTCCGAACGCTGCCGCGCTCTAGCCCTGCTGTGCGGGCAGCTCAGGACTGGGCTGCACACTTCTGCACCCCCAACAGCTGAAATTCCCCCTCGCAGTCACCATCCCTGGAAGAAAATGTAGCTTCCATGGCAACTGGCTGTGATAAGCAGATTATCCCTCCCGAGGCTAGCCACACATCAGGCAAACCGCACAGGGCCCCTCCGCCCTCTCCGTCCCCGCTCGCTCCCAGTGCTCCAGCCAGGTGATGGACGGCACTCGTCGCTCGCTTTTCTTTGTGTGTGGCAGTGCCTTGAACAGTGCCCAGCCTTCATGCCCAGGCACCCCGCAGAGCTGCGAAGCTCTGGCTGCAGTGTGACCAGCGGCGCATGCCCGGAGCAGCTGGGCACCCCCAGGGACAGGCAGCGGCGGTGTTCCTGGCCATCCAGTCCTGATGCAGCAGAGATACAGCAAAGGGAAATCGTAGCCCTTTGTGGCAGAGCTGCTACAGTGGGGCAGCAAAGCCCTGTCTGCAGTTTTACGAGATGGTAATGTTGAACAGGATGTAGTTATGCCCTCATCAGTTATTGTCATCCGTGTTTGTCTACTCATTTTTATTGTTTCTCTACTCCAACAACAGAACTCAATCTAGTGTCAAAAAAAAAAAAAAAAAAAAAAGCAGTTTTCCCTCTGTAATGAAAAACAAGTTTTCCCTCTGAAAAGTGCCAATGACTTCATAAAATCCATGAATAACACACCTCTGCTAGCAGGTGGGGCTGGTGGCACTGCAAAATCGTAACACAGGTAAATCACAGCGAGTAAGATGAAAGAGCCCACTGTACCTTCAGTTTATGACTTTTCACAAGTGGGGTTTCTACCGCAAAAACCCCAAATGGTCTTCAGCCACCGGCTGCCCTCTCACCCCGCTTTGCTGTGTGCGTTTTGCCACAGCCGCCGTGGCATCGCGTGGTAACGGCCCCGGGGCCGGCAGCGGCTGGGATGAAGCCAGGCTGTGGGGTTCATGCTGGCAGCACCCCAGCGGGCAGCCGTCACCCTCCCACAGCAGGGTTACAGCTCGTGGGCGAGGGGACTGCACCAGCCCCACCTGGAACAACGTGTCCCTTCAGAGCACAAAATATGACTTGTTTTCGGATCTGTTAATTTTTAATGGGGGAGGAAAGCTCCACTGCTACCTTCTTCCTCCTTCATTACAGCATTGAGTTAAACATCACTTCCTCTTAAATTCAATCTAATAAAATTAATATCAGCAATGCACTGAGCCAGGCTAATCCAATTAGTGTCAATATTTAATATATTTTCTGCAAGTTGTACTGGGAATTAGCTTCTTGCCTTCCATCATGAAGTCTGGAAAGAAGAAATATTTTCTTCCAGTTCAGGAATCCACACCAAATATTCATAGCGGAGGGCTGGCGAAGCTGCCATTTGCTCTGTTGGCTCCCCCGTGCCCTCTGTGTACATGAGAAATGCTCCACGAGCTGCAAGAGGTCTGGCTGCCCGAGGACGGGGGATTTGTCTTGGAAAACAGCTGTGAAACACAATGGGGGCACTGGAACTAGGTGACCCTCAAAGGTCCCTTCCAACTCAAACCTGTATGGGACGCTGTGATTTGATGGTAACTGAGTCACACACAGCTCAATGTGCACTGGAGTCCTGCTTTCAGGAAAACGGTCATTTTGGCAGCCTGGGTGAGCGGCCAGGACTTCTCCCCATGACATGATGTGGAGTGGTGGGATGGGATGGGGTGGGGTTTTCTATTCAAAAAAAAGAAAAATACAGCATCAATTTAGAGGCTAAACTCCAAAGCAGCTCTGGTGCCACCGGCATCTTTCCCAGGGCTAACCCACTCAATGCTCTCTGTTCACCAACTGTAGAAACCCGTCGCTGTCCTGCTGCCTGTCCCAGGCTCAGCTGCTCGCTGCATGCAGGCAGCAGAAGGATGTGTGTGTGCACACGGGCACATGCACGTGTGCCTGGCTCACCGATGGCTCTCATTTATCCGGAGTGGATCTGAAACGCTGCGTCCTGGAGCAGTTGCTACCTTTCACCTTTTCACTTGTTTTTCAGGGCCAGAAATTTGAGCCTCAGCAACCCAGCGCTTGCCGCTGCCTGCGTGCGTGGCTTGTGTTTCGGGGACCCTGCTAACGTCATTTTCCCTCAGAAACTAGACCACTGCTTCAAAATAAGCAGATACTCACACCTCTTACCTCAATGCAAGGATTTTTATATTTCTGCTATTTGCAGTGCACTTTCTGGGGACACCCAAGAGGGGCGTGCGGGCCGGGTGGCTCCGGGCAAGGAGCGGCTGCAGCCCGCAGGAAGCCCCGAGCCGCCCGCAGAGACCTGGAGAAGTTCTGCAGCTGCATAAATATTTTTCTTGCACAATCAAACACAGACACTCTATCCTTCCTCACCACGGTGATAAAAAGCACACTTTAAATAAACAGAGCTCCGAATGGACGGCTTGACTTTGCGTGCTTGGTGCCTTCTTTCATTCAGTGGAACACAGTGAGAGCCCCCGGCCCGGCTAGTTACATGCACGTGGAAAAATACATTTTCCCAAAGCCTTTTATTCAGAGTTACCTTCTGTTTTAAGAAATTACTGCTCATGAAGGAGACAGCTCAGAACACAAGCTTGTGCTCTGCGGCTTTTTCTCATCCCCACCGCTGGAAGCGCCGCCCCAGCCCCTCCCGGCCGAGCCCCCGCGGCCCCGGCAGTTTGACATTAACAGACATGATCCGATTACAAGTAGTAAATTGGTTACTCGCGGAAACAGACTTTTTTCCCCATTAAGGAGACATTCACAAACTGCTGCAGATTTCAGAAGCCTATTTATTTTCAATCGGCAGCTGCAAAGTAATTCGCAAACAAATTTCGGCCTGGCGTATGTTTGCGGACTGCCACGCGCCGCTCCTTGCCGGCATTGGCTCGCTGTGGTCCAACAGCGCTGCGCTGGCTCTGGTCACAGCACCAAGCCTTTGTGCCCATTTGCCATATGATATTAATACAGATGTTCGTGTACTTGTTTGATGCATGACAAGTTTTCTGGCATGCACATGCACACAGACAGCTACGGGTGTGCAAAGCAGCCGGCCCCAGCAGGGCGAAGCTGCCCGCGCAGCTCGCGTGAGCCCGGGCTCAGTGCTTGCAACAGTTCTGCACAAAGCATCACAGCATCGCAGGGGGCAGGGAGGGTGTAGCAACGCCAGACCTTTCAGGTAAAGGATGGTGTGGGTCTGAAAGAGTCGGGGCTTGAAAGCTCTGATGCAACTGGTGAGTTAACGTCGGTCACAAAGAAGCTGTTACTCCAGCCCTTATTGTCGTATTGGACATCTAACAGCCCCTAGCCTAGGACATATTGAGCACTGTAGGGCTTCTTAAACATGTTGTTTAGAATATGTCTGTCTAAAGCTACATCTGTTTAAATACTTCTGTCTAAAAACAGCATCATGAGGATTAGACTCCCGCGTCCAGACGTGTCGGAGGCGTCCCCAGCCCTTCCAGGCAGCGCGGGGCATGGGGTGGGTGCCACACACGGAGTCTGACCGCAGTCCTGGAAAGTCCACCTGGGCCTGCAGGACGTGTTTCCATTCCCCTGACACACAGAGAAGAAAAATCACCATGATCTTCCTCGGTCCGCTAACACATGTCATCTTGTGTAGTGCAGGCCGAAGCGAGGCAGCTGCCAAGAACAAATAACTACCGTTTCAATAGATCAGAAGATGAATCATCCGCAGTATTTTTAGCAGGTCGTTAAGAGCTGGCAGCAAAATTTGCAAACTGAGTTGTGTTATTTTTTATTCATGTTAGCATAACCTTTTAAAGAAAACACAAATGGGATTTAGTACAAAGGAAACTCAAGGACTGGAAATGATATCTCCGAGTTTTGAAACGGCAGTGAGAAATTCAACAAAGTATTCTTCTGTTCACCGCTCGCTCATTTAGGCACCGTGCAGCTAAACAGAGCAAGGTGAGAGGCTTTAATCAATAAACGCCAGGGAAAGGATTTCCCTTTGTGCTGTGACCATTCCCGTGTCTCGGCAGGGATGCTGCGGCTGCCGGGAGCAGCAGGAGACGTGGTTTCAGCAGGACCCAGCCCGTTTGTGCCCTAGCACGAGCAGGTTTCTGCTCGGAGGGCCGGAGGAGGCTCCGTGCAGGTGGCTGATGCGAAGCCCTCGGCCCCTGTCACAGCTCGGGAGGTGGGGATGTGGTGCAGAGCTTCCCACAATGTGTTTTACAAAGAAATCACGAGCTGCTTATTGAACATTCAGCTTTTACTGGGAACTTCTCCTTTACTGTGGTTTGGTGGTGCGGACGCTGTTCTCAGAACAGAAACAAGCGGCAGACCTGGTGCTGTCCCTGAGCACTGAACAGCGCTGGCAGGGTTACCACCAGGCTGCCCAGGCACTTTGTGCTGCCCCGCGCTCACCGACACACACGCAGGGATGTGGGGGAGCTCGTGGCTTCAGTGAACGGCGAGGTTTTGAGCCAAAGAGGAGCAGTGCTCAGGAAGGCGCTAAAAGGCCACGTGCCTGAGCATCCCGCGGGAGGGGACGGCTGAGGCCCCATCACCTGCTCTGCAGCCTGCTGGCGCAGCCCCCGGCTCCTCCACGAACAGGGCAGCACAACCCATTTCTCTCTGGTGATGAAGGAGGCTGTATGGAATAGGCTGTGTCCAGTCCTGCAGCAATGCCGCCAATCGATGAAAATCAGCTCCTGCCCTCCCCTGCGTGTCCCCGTGCTTTGTTATTAGGTTTCCTGCACAAACACATCCATACATGGATGTGAACAACACTCTTTAGAAAATAACGGAACAGATGGCACTGTTCCCAATGGCGAGGGCGACAGTCCTTTTATAAGAAACAGGCGCACGGCTGGACAAACACCACGCGCCGACTGGGCCATGGCAGCTCCCTCGGCACGGCACGGACACCTGAGCCCCGCGGGTGGGGGACAGGAGGTGCACTGCACGGTGGTCTTTGCACTGAAAATCCTGCTCCGGCTTCGCTTTTGTTTTGCCTTGACGAACGGATTTAATATGGAGCAAATTGAATTTATCGTTTGCTGTAAATGGAAGCATTTGTTTCTTTTAGCCTCAGGGGGATTTTTCATTAATGATACTGGGTCCAATGATCAAGCTGGCAAGAAATTTGCTTCCAAGATAAAAACGAAAGCCAAACATAGACTTCAGCACAGTTTCCGTATTCAATAGAAATATATAAAATAAATATTTCAGCGCTAGGAATTAGCGGTGAATTTTCCCACCTGAAATATCTCTGAAGGTGGTAGGCATGGAGGACGGGCTGCCTGCCGAGAGCAGTGCTGGGACCCCGCTCCAGCAGGGACCTGCGGCCACTGCGGGATGGCAGCACCCGGCATGGGGTGGGCTCACTGCAGTGCTGCTGGTGGTGCTCCCAAAGCCGGCCAGAAACTCCAGCCCTCCTGCTGCCTGGGCACGAGCACGGGGACAGAGGGAAGGGTGCTGGGTGGAAGGCTGTCGCTTGCAAAGACATCACTTCAGCTAAAGCTGCAGTAAATTGTGTTCGGCGTGGAAGCCCTCATGCAAGGTTTGTTACCAGGAACTGAATCTATTTCAAAAGACCCTTTTGGAAAAGGCAGCACCAGGCGTGAGGGAGGACATCGGCAGAGTTCTCCGTGTGCAGACATTTCTGGAAGGAAGGCAGGGAGGAACGGAGAAAAGGAGGGCAGGCTTTGTCCACGGATTTGTGTGTGCTAATTAAACTTTTTTATCATTTTAAAAAATAATGGATTTCTTTTGGGAAGGCAGTTTTCCTCAAAGAGAGACGGGTGAATCACTTTCGCCCTCCTGTATGTGGAAGCAAACGTGAGAGGTCAAGGACACGAGGTGCTAAGCAGACAGAAAGCACGCCGGGCAAGCACAGCACCTCAAATGCTAAAAGAAGGATGAAGCTGCCCTTCTGTTTGACATAAGGGAAGCTCAGCAGCTTAGAACAATCTTTTAGTAATAACACAATGCACATTTCAGAGATGAAAGAATGAGGGGGATTTAACTGAGTTAGTCACAAAGCTCTTCTGCTTCATTTTTCATGCGAGGTTGCAACATGTGAGACATCGGTGACACGGCTGTGCTGGGCAGTCTGCAGAAAGAATTAGGAGGGAGACGGGCTCTGGGGCCTGGGCCAGCCAGGACGACTTTGCAGTAATTCTTGTGCCACTGCTGTTCATGAAGCAGTGGGCGCGGAAGGAGATGGTGTCCCAGCCAAACCTACAGGAGAGCTCAGCTGCCACGCAGAACGTGCCTGCTCAGGAGGCATGAAGTGAGTCTGAGGAGACCAGGTCCTACCTAAAGGCAACAAGATAAAATGAGGTTCAGTGAGCCAAATATTTGGAATCTGGGGAAACCTTTGGGCTTTGGGATATTTGATTGGTTTTACTTGCTGTTAGATTATTCTCTGTCTTGGCTTTCATTCATGTTCACCCTCTTTTCTACTTTGCCTACAGCAGAAGCATCCTGATTTCACTTTCTAAGTTCCCACTTCAGATGAATGTTGGTCTTGATATCAGAAATATTCTAAATTTTAAATCTAAACTTCCCATTTCTCCATCTTGACATGCTGCTGAAAGTAGCTGTGGACTTGCTCCCAGGACGAGATCACTTCCCAAAAGCAGGCGTACAAATTCTGACATGAAGCCTGGGAACAGAAAACATTTCTTGTGACTTCGACAGATTTGTTTCTGCTCCTCTCCATGTACCCAAGTGAAATAATTCCATTTACATTCATATGTCCTCATGGAAACTTTAAAGAGGAGAAGAGATAAATTATTAACATAATCTAAATATAAAGATTTTCTTCATTCTCAGAGCCTTGTGACATGCTCTCCTGGGAAATATTCCCAAATGAAGTGGAATTTCACTCCATTCTTTGCAGATCTGGTATTCCTCTTGTGAAGTGTAGGAAGCCTTTCAAAGCCAACTTCAAGCAGTAATCGTTATGGCAATAACTGTGCCATGGTGAGAACTCAACGGGCATCTTGAAAATACAGGCAAACGTGCAAATATTAAATATATATATATATATGTTTCCTACACAAAGGTGCAGCAAGGAGGGAGCCACGTCACCTGCAGACACTGTGATGGCACCAACCCGAGAGCACCGAGGGCCGTGTCTGTCCCCCTCTGGCTGACAGGCGACGGCCGAGCAGCAGGAAATGTCTGTGTATGTGCATTTACCTGCTGCCCCGTGCCAGCCCCGCGTGCAGCCTGTGGGCTGCTTGAAGACTGCCGGATCTCCCCATCCACACCGCCACGCCAGGGCTGGGAGAGGAGCTGCAAGCCATCGGGCTGCCTGTAAAACCGAATTTGTCCTAATCAATAAAAAGCCCAAAGAGTGGAAACACGACCACGTGAAAGCCTTGGCTACTTTCTTCCACGGAGTGTTGGGTGGATTTTAAGGCATAGCTACCAAGCCAGAAGGTTTCTGTTCATTGTTTGGGGGTCCTGTTGCTCTAAGCCTTGGGGATCAGGTGCTGGGAATCCAGCCTGGCCCTCGGGAGGGCTTCCAGCCCCGCCTGGCCGCACTGCTCTGAAGTGCTGAAAGCGGTGAGTTTGGAGGCACCGCGCTCTGGCCATGGCTGGTGTGCCGAGAAAACCCCCAGAGAGGAGAACTGGTGAGACCTGCACCCGTGCTCCCGGCGGGACCAGCTGCAGGTCCCGTCCCCGCTCTGTCGCTGCTGGTTGGCAGCGGTGTGGCCAGGTCGAGGAGAGGCTTTGCCCGCATGGGAAAGGGAGCTGGGCAAAAAGCCTGCCCAGGTCACGCTCCCCAAAGCATAACTGTGATGAAAGGCCTTGCGTGAGATCAGGTGGTGGAGCTGACCTCACCTCCTTGTTAAATGGGCTTTGCAGATAGGCTTTAAATCACGGTGGGGAGCTGTGGAGCACTGGGAACGTTCCCATTCCTTATACGGGACCCTGCAGGATCCTTTCCAGCTCCTCTGCTGAAGATGAATTCATGACAAAATTACCAGTGCCAGCATGATTGTCTCAGCTATGTATAGTGGGTTCCAGCAGTGCTCTGATTTACAGGGTGAGGATTTTGCAAATCTACATAAACTGATCACAGACAGTTACAGAAATACAGGTCTGAGAAAACCAGACGGGATTTGGTCTTGAATGTGGACGACAGTCTGAGCTTCATATTGCTGTACCTTAAATAAACTCTGCTGCTACCAAGAGCTGCACCACATCTTCTAAGAGTAAAACACAGTTTTGACTTGGATTTACAGGCTAACACAAGAAACATAGGTGTCCAATTTCTCAGGGAACCAGTAGCCTTAATTTTTAGTGGTCAATGGAAAATCATAAATTTTGGATCCAACAAGTACTTCTACATACTTTAGAAATACATTTAAACAAATGTTGTATAGTTTTAATAATTGCAGTAATGATAAATCAGAAAAAAAAGTCCTGAATTTCCTATTGAGGAGGCTTGGTAATTCAGGACCCAATTCTGTGCCGATGCGAGCGAAGGAGCAGCAGCACTGCAGCGAGGCAGGAGCATTCCCTGAGATGTGCATCTTGGTGAAGCACTGAGGAACCCTGGTCCATGCCTCCGAGGACTTTGTTTTCAACATCTCTGATGTGCTGACTTGGGCTTCTGCAGCTTCCAGTTCTCCCTGGTGTTATGGGAGTTTGTTCTTTCCAAGTCACTTTGATGTATCAAGATACAGGAGAAATTCTAGTCCTCCACTTCAGTTTCTTCATTAATTCTAGACACTAATGTAGATTTATGATTTTCAGGCGTTTTAAGAGCAGCTTGTTCAGCGTTCCACATTCACCCTGAATTCCTACTGACCAACCTAATTAAAAGAACGGGAGGAAATAATTGCAGGATTCCCAGTGATTTCTAAAGGATATCAGTATCTGTGGTCATTAATTCACACTCTCGCTCTCAAAGACCACACTTCCAAGGGCAAATAAATCTTCACTGCTGATAGAGCAAATACTCCCAATTAATAGGTGTTGCTAATGGGATTATTTTTCATTTTGGAAGTGGCAGCAGTGCAAGGCAAGGATGCCACATGCGCAGTTTGGCACAACTCGTACCCCGCATGGCTGGAAGCCGATGGTTTCCCATGCAGCCGGGAAGGGCTCGGTGCTGCGGGGGTCCCTGGGGTGCACAGGCAGCCAGCAGCCACCCAAATTAAGCCTCTCCTCCACTGTGCAAATAAACTCAACCTTCTGGTTTCCATTTCTGCAACCTGGGCTGGAGACATGAGGGCGCTGCTCAGCCCTGGAGCAGGGAAAAAAGAGGAGGACGGGCATGGGGGAAAAGCCGCTGGGGCCCCGCAGTGGCTGAGCCCCCATAATGTGGGGACGAGTGGGGTCCACAGCGGCTTTGGGGAGGCAAACTGCTTCCACACCACGAGGACCTAAATCCCTGGGTTGCTGGAGGCTCTCCAGAGATCAGTGCCAGGCTCCAAGCAGTGCCAGGCTTTAATCAAATCTTTCCCTTTCTTTCCACTTCTTCTCCCCTCGGCAGTGACGGCGGCTGCCTGAGCCGTAAAGCTGTCACCGGGATGATCGGCGCTTCCAGAAGCTGCCCCGTGGGGAGCAGCATGGGAGGGGTGAGCGGTGCTGATGTGCTGCTTCCCGGGGCTCACGTGGAGCAGCGACAGATGCTGTGCCCTCACCCACTGAGATAAGTATCTGGGGAGGGAATCCACACTGTGAACAGGGCTTTTTGGTCAATCAGTAATGTGATATAATAGGTGAAAAATGCGTTGTGCAACACAGCAAAAATAAAAGTTTATGCTTCCTTATAAAGATAAGGCTGAAACATGGAGGAAAAAATGCTGGAATTCCCCCCACTTTCTGGAGCGCTGCTCTGGCGTCCTGTGGGCTGTGCAATGGGATGGAGACACGGCTCCAAACCCGAGCACCAACCCTGAGGAACGTCTGTGCCTGCAGAGACCGAGGTGCCCTCACCCCAGAAGCGATGGAATTGGAGGAAACCTTGGTGGTGCTGAGCTGGGTTTGTCCAAGGTGCAGCTACGGGGTGAGAGCTGCCCCCATCATATGACACAAATCTTTTTAGTGGGGCATGGGAAGATCAGCATTTCCCTATAGGAAGATGACAAAAGGGAGGAAGAAAAAATGCATTTGTAAGTCAGCTACCACACACAGTGGCAGATAAACAATAATGAAGCACTTACCAGTCTCAAACCCATTTTAGTGTTTCCCAAAGGCATGGCTGCAGTGGATAGCAAGCGGCACTACCATGAAACCGTGTTCAGTTTGCTGGAGTTAATGGCTTCGAGGCCACAAAATCGGTGAGCACGTGGGATGCCGTGCTGCCGCCTCCGGCGCCTTGCTCTGCCCTGGACCCACAGCAGCAGGACACGAGGCAGCATTGCCGCTCGCCTGGCGCAAGGTCCCCGGTGACAGCCAGGGGTCAGCCGGCAAATCTGCAAAACGGGTGAGCATCTGCGCAGAAATGGAAAGTATGCAGTGTCTCACTTGACATTTTCTATATATATTAGTTTATATAATTATGACAAATAGCAGATTTCAATTACAGCAACTTTCCTGTAAGTAAAAGCTGGAGGTTTCTAAGAATTGTTCTGACTAATGTGGTGCGGCTCTTGGCTGTACTGCGGCTGGAAAACAAGAAAGCCCTCCAGCAAAAGGCTGCAACTGTGACAGCGGCTGAAAATGCCAAAAAAAAAAAAAAAAAAAAAAAAAAAAAAAAAAAAAGGCTAAGTTCAGGGAATCTTAGGCTTGGAGGGAGCACGGGAGCTGCGGACTCCCACACTTGCTGCCATTTATAATGATGCTGGCCCCCACTTCCAGCAGGAAATTCCCCTTCACCTGCAGCTGATGGGGATGGCTGTGCCCGGGCACTGAGCTCGGGGCTGCCGAGGGGCAGAGGAGAGGCATGGCTGCTGCAGCCCCTGCAGCCAGCTGGTGCCCGCAGCCTTCCCCTGCTGCACCTCCTGCTCCCCAAGGTGGCCCCGTGCTGCGGGGCTGACCCTGGCCCTGCTCTCGCTGCTTTCCCAGGCACTGTGCCGGGGTGCAGCACGGCAATATTCTGCCTTGGGCATCGCCACCAGCTGCGGAAAACAACCACAACCGAACGCACGTGGCAGCGGCCAGGCCTGCAGGCATCGGGATGGATTTATGCGGGAGCCGCCACACCTCATAAATTTCACTTTACCCCTAATAGTATTAGGCTACCTTACAGCCTTCATTTTCCTCGACCAGACGCTCACTAATTGTTCTCATTTCTGGGCCTAGGTCTATACAGTGATTTTCTGGGGAGCAAATGCGATCTTTATTTAATACAAGTGTGATCTGGACGCAATATAAAAAAAGAAATTCCCCTTGAAGTGTAATGCAATCTGTATCCACATGTGCGAAATCTAATCAGAGGATGAATCTCACCCTTTTAACTTCAGAAATAAAACTATATGTGAAATACACATCAGATCAGGACTTGTCCACTGAAGTCCAGAGGGAGACATGCTGAAATCTTTTTTAAGTAGCCTTACTTTTTTTTTGCCCTTATTTTGAAATATTCTTTATTTTTTCTCATTTGGTGACTGCACCCCAGGTCTATCACGTTTATGTTACCACTTCCCCAGCCCTGTTGTTTGCAATGGGTTTTGTGTTATTTACAGCTACACAGAATAACTTACCCTGAGACTGATTGATTGCAGAAATTTCCATAGTGCGATGGTTTCCTGAGCCCTCACCTCAATGGTCTCAGAACTGGAAGTTGGGAAACTATTTTTTTTTTAAAATTTTCCAGTTCAAGTTAATTATTACGGGTGAGGCTTCTGTCTATGACTGAGGCAGTCACAAGAGAGCTATGGAAAGACGACAGCTGGCCAGTGGCATTGATGGACCATGGCCAGGAGCACATCAGCACTGCCCGGCTGTCAGAAATCGGGTTTCCAGGCGTGTGGAAGGCTCGGCGGTCAAGGGGACGGTGCAGAAGGAGCAGAGGCACAAGTGCTGGGGCTCCTGCCGGGGAAAGGGGGTGCAGGGAGGATGACACCAGGAAGGCCGTAGGGGATGGATGTTCAAAGATCTCAAATGATTGCCTCCTCCTGGTTTGGATTTATCGTCGGTTTCTTAAATTCCTGTACCATTCACTCTGTCTCCTCCCCAGCAGGAGACAGCTCCTGGCAGACCTAACAGGAGGCCAGCCTGAGGCTGGGGATGAGGCTGTCCTCCCGGCGGCCCGAGGCCAGCCGCCTCCATGTGTTAGGTGAACAACTCTCTGGGAATCCAGCTGCTGACAGTTTCACCTCTTTTCTCCAAAAAAACAGCGCAAAGGAAATTCTTATCTGCAGAAGGCAGCTGCCAAAGAATTCAGAAGCACACAGGCTATTTATTTAATGCTGGGTATTCTCTTGATGGGAACCAGGCCACGTGCCCCTTGGAGCAGCCCTGCCCAGGCCTGCCCAGCCGTGCGGTTACCGGGGGGAGGCTTTCCGCGGCCTGGCTTCCCCGCTGCAGGCTGGCGGTGCTCCTGTCTGCGTGCTGAGCTGGGGGAACCCCAGGGGAAGGGAGGGATGTCTTCACTGCGATGGTGTTTTACCCAGCCACATTTAAAACTTGCAAGATGGCAAACACTTCCAAAAAAAAAGATAAGCCAGAAGAGACTGAAAGTGCCAACAGCAGCAGGAGAAAGGTTTAAAAAGGAAGCACTTTTTCACGTGCTTTACAATTAATTACAGGTGTTGCTGAACTCGCTGCCACAGGGCCTCACGGATCGGCACCACAAATGCCGTAAATCTCATTTAAGATCATTACATGGCATTGTCGGGCATGGACCAGACGGGAGCACCAGCTCTGCTGCCATGCGAGATGCCTGCGGGGGCGGGGGGGGGGTGGCACAGGGACAGCACAGGGACAGTGTGGGGACAACACAGGGACAGCTGCTCCTGCCACCCCTACTCACACCCCCCTTTCACACAGCCCCTGCACCAAGCCCCCGTCCTGGAACTGCTCCCACGTGGAGCTGCCATGTCTGACATCGCCATGGAACTGCACTTTGACTTTAGTGACTGAGTTTGGAAATGTCGGTCATGGATATGATGTGAAGGAAGAATGATGGAAACATTTCTGGTTCCTGATCTCCTGGGAAGGGAAAGATGGCAAGCTGTGGGCTGGGGAGCTCCGGGATCCAGCCCAGTGCTGCCAGCGAGGGGCAGAGCCCCCGGGGCCTTCTTGCTGCCCCCGGCTCCTTGCAGACAGACCCACCTTCCTCCTCAGGTCATCGCTCCGACTGCCGCATCCACCACTCCTAGCGTTAGCAAAGACGCTACAGAAACTCTTCCGGCTGGGAACAGAGTCCAGCCAGCAGGTTAAGAAGTGTTGTAACCACAAGCACGAACAGTGAAACTGGAGGTTAACACGGAACAGGAGATGGCTTTCACGGGGATGGGAAGCAGCTCACACCGCACGATCACGATGGCTCTGAGGCTGCTCAGCACCAGCTGAGAGTTTTTTGAAAAATTCTCAAGAGCTCCTGGTTTTCAAACCATCCAGCAGCTAACCCCCACGGAGCATTTTATTCATTTTGCACATGCTTTTATGATGTACTCAGCAATGCAAATAAGCAAGACATTTGTCAGGCATGCAGGCCTTCGTCTCGGTTTTCCCAAGACCTAATCTCCATTTAATCATTCTAGATAATTGAGACTGCTCTGTTTGAGTGTCAATACATGTAATTGTTCGCTGCTCAAAAGTTGCAGTGCCTCGACAGGTTGATAGGGTTCTGCTTGTGCTCTGTTCTCCCTGCTGAAATGCGGTATTGACCCGGCACACAAAGCAGTCTTAGCTTTAATTACAAGTAGAAGTCTTTAAAGAGGCGTCAGCCAGCAGCGGTTCTGCTCCTAGCGCTTCAGGCCACCCCCAAAGCTCAGAGGCAGAGCTGGGCAAGAAGGCTGGGCACCTTTATATCCCCTTATTTTTAAAAGAGGTTACTGCTGACAGTTTAAAAAGCTATGCAAAAGGAATGATGGAGCTTAAAGCGGTGAAGTCTGAGCAGCAGAGGGTGCAAACCCAGCACAGAGGAACATAAGCAACTGCAGAGCACCTTCAGCCTAACCTGCGTGGGTTCCTCTGAAAAACAGCCTTGGCAAGGAACCCACGGGCAGCTGGCCTCAGACCGGGTATGTGAAGGCTGAATAGGGGTAAGTAAGCCGTGCAACCATAAAACACAGCTGGCATGCCCCGTACCCCCTATGTCAGGCTCCATCTATGGCATCCCACAGCTCTCACAGAGAGGAGAAGGCAATACAGATGCAGAAAAGAATTAAAAACCAACACAAACCCAGCCGACATCTTCAAGAACAGCAAAAGCTCCCTGCTCATATACGCGGAAAGCAATCTCAACACCCCGGTTTCTCTCTTGGTGCGCCAATTTCTTTTTCCTGCTGCGTTACTCACACTTCAGAAGCATCGCGCTCATTCAGTTAAATGCAGGTTGAATGCAAGGGCTTCCATGAGTCAGCAGGCAACAGTGGTCAATACAAAATATATGGGAAATCTGTTATCATGGCAATGCTTCTCTTTTTTTCCTTTCCTTTTTTTTCTAAAACTCTAATCATTCTCCTAGATTATGAAATGTTGATTTGCCAGAGTTGAATAAAGTATTTTTTTTATTCATCTATTCTATACCCACTTTTTTAATGTATAAAGGATAGGTAAAGGAATCTTATAGTCTGTATATGATAATCACTTCTTAACAAGTAAAACAATGTCTGTGCAAGCCAGCCACTCATCTTTTTTCCAATTATGAAGGGTAGAAAGCATTATGAGAAGAATGAAAGTAGTGGAGTACTTTGTCTCCCTGTTATCTTTGCCAAAACAAAAAGAAGGAAATTAAAGGAAGAGTGAGTAATCCTATGGTTGTACTTTGTCTATCTTCTAGGTACCCAAGGTAACCAATATTGCTAAAGCTGTACTCATAATTGTGTATGCAAAAATTATTTGCCAGTTTTTTCCACGGAAATCAATACAAATTTGCTGCTTACGCTTAAGAGTAAATAAAATAAAATAAAATCCTTACCGCATGGTAACAATGCTTATCCTGTTGAAGTCAATGAAAAGCTATCTGCAATGTTTCACATACCTTACAGACAAGTTACCCAAGAATGAATCATACTAAACACTTCTAGGGCCGAGATGCAAATTAAGGTGTTTCATCTAGACTTTCAGCTTTTAATCAGCTGATGAGGGAAAAGTCACTGAGCTAGCATTCCCTATCTGTTCCCATTCTCATGGAAAGAAAGAAACCCATACCCTGAGCAGGCAGTTTCCTGAGGCTGCTGGTAGGTTCCACCTGGGAGAGAAACCTGTGGGGTGCGAGCCCCAGGTTTGCCTGCCCTAGGGACCACGACTGGCGGCTGGGCCAGGACAGCAGGGTTGGGCTGCTGCAGCATCCTCCCGCACAGTGCCCAATGTTCTGCTCTTCACTTACACCACGGAGCTGGCTCCTGTGTTAGCATCTGTACCCACGCTGCCCTCCTCACCCGAGGGATCAACTCACAAGCCCCTCAACCTGCTGAAGCTCCAAGCAGCAGCAGCACCTGTGCAGCAAACCATTAAGCTGTGAATAAACACCTTTTTGTGAGACAGCGTCTCCTGTCCAAGAGAAATCCTTGCTTGCCTGAGTATTGCAGTTTGCAGGGTAAGTTGTTATACATTGGAATTTATATTTCTTTTTCTTGGCAAAAGCAAAAACATCAATGACATCATTTTCCTTAGAAGAATATAAACAGATCCAGGGTTATTTTATCAACTGATTCTGAGTGCAAGTAGCATACTCCACTGTCAAAACAAGTAATACATCAGGGAAATCCAAAGTGTATTTTAATCAAAACAATCCCAATTCCAAATATAAACCAAATCATTAGTACAATTAGCATTACATGATTATTTATTTATTTATTTATTTAAAGCCAGAGAATCTCCTTTAAAAAGCTACCATTGTTTACCAGGTATTGGATTTAGTTTCAATACTCCCTAAATATCATGGGGTGAAAAAGTACTACATATTTCAATACTTCATTTTAAAAAATCTAAATTTTATCAACAAAATTCAAGTTGGACCGTTGGATTAGAAGAGATGAGAACAAATGATTTTGCATCCTGAAGAGCAGTAACAGAAACAAACCCTACTGACCTAATACCCTTGCAGTATTAGCAAGACAAATGAGAAACATTCATCTTCCTGGAGAGTACCAAGATAATATTCCTGAGTGTGTATCACGGCTGCTCTCAAACACGAGTTACTGACCCCATAAATTCCAGAGACAGAGGATTACAATACAGCAGAAACAGACACACAGGAGACCACAGGCTACGTGCCATGGTGCACAGCAACGTACAGCCAGACACAAGGTACAAAGTGAGAACTCCCTAGGAATCCAGAGTTTGATCGAGCAGATTTCAATTCTCTAAGGCAAATCAAAGAAAAATTGTTAGCAATTTGGCTTTCCGTGTCATCTTCTTTAGATGTTTCGATATCTAACTTCCAACTTCAGGTTTCAGTTGTCACTTCAAAGCATTATGGTCTGGGAACTGCAATAAGAAGGAAAAATATAATTAGGCTATATACCTATTTTGACCGTGCACCCTTCTTTTTTTTTTTCCAACAGGGCGAACGTACAAGCTGGGAGAAGGGAAGAAGGAGGCTCATGCTTTTTTTAGTCTGTTTTTTAATTAAACTTCATTCCAATATTGTTGAAGCCCCTCTTAATGGGCTTTGCTGCGCTCCTTGGTTTGCCTGCTGCCTCTCATTCTCATTGACTCCCTTGCTGATCTCAGGAGAGAGGAGAGCCCTTGCCACAGCACAGAGCGTGCTGCCCCGGTGAAACTTTTTCACAGCATGGTAGCACCACGTCCTGTGTTTGCCTGGGTGGGAACAATGTGTGATCAAGTGGATACAAACAGGTTAGGAGTATATTCCAATTTTGTAAATTAAAGGTTTTGACTTTCCAGGAGTAAACGTCTGTATCAGGCACACAGAATACTTGGGAGAGGAATCTAAAATCTAATAAATATTGACAAATAATACATTTTGTGTGGGATTATGTGACAGTAGTTGGCAGTTCTTAAGAAAAAAAAACTAAGCTCGTATCTAGAACCAAAGATCTAGTGCACATCCTTGAGTAATGGATGTCCTGAGATCTCTGACGGCATTTGGAAGGGCTGGCTGACACACTGCTTGCAGCCATCCCATACCTCTGGGCTCTGTTTCTTGTCTGCTGGGATCAGGAGGAAATTCCCCTTCCTCTTCCCAGCACATAATTATGCTTATGAAGGCTGGAAGGATTTTAGCCTTCCATTGAAGCAAAATTAGAGATTAAGGTAGAGTGCCTGGGTAAGCTCAGGGGCATCTGGTTCACGTGTCTTGGTCACACATTCAGATCTAAAGCTGTCATGAGACTTCACATCAAGAGGAGTTCTCCTGCATGCCAGACGGTCAGGGACCTCCTTCTGGGGAAAAGAAAGGACCTTGCAGATGATGTGGATCATCTTCTTGGATCATCTGGGAAACCTACCTAACAATTTATCTGCTACTGCAGAAACCAAAGACACTGGCAATGCCTTTGATAAGCTGCAGCATGACAAACACAAAGTGCAGTACAACAGAGCATATTCTGCACTGAAATACTGGTGCATCAAACTTCAAGTCTGCAGTTTGGCAGTTTCCAAAAGGGAATCAACCATCAGACTGAAGTGCTGGTTTGAAGTCAGGTGCTCATACCTTGTTTTCCAGTTATGTCTAGATCATTCAATTGAAAAAGTGTGATTAAATTATTTTTTTCAAAGAAACATTAATCCTTTAGTCACCATATCAGCCCATCCCAAGCACAGCAAAAATCTGTGTAGGACCAGAAGTCAAGAAACGTTTCATTAGTTTCTCCCTGGGACATAGGTGTGTAAGTGTACTCATCTACCAGCACACATACACCTCACATTCTTTAGATCTGTCTCGAGAAGAAAAGACCTAATACAGCATCACATTAATTATCGCACGTAAAGAACAGTTTTCATCTACTGTCTGAAATACAGAACTTTGGATAGAGGAGTAGAAGCAGTACTTGAGTAGAAATTGTACTTGTAAAGCAAAAAATGTTACTCCAATACTGGAGTCTGATGGAAGCTCTTTTCTTGAAGCTGCTCGATGTATTTCAACCCTCTCAAAAACTATGACATGAAAACCTGGTAGTGCAAACACTCCTATTAAGCAGTTCGATGCCTACACAAGTCTCCATTCAAGCTGACTTCAGCAGCTATCCCCATCACTCCGGCTCCAGGGATATCCCATTTGCAGCAGGAATGCACATGAACATCACATCACATCCACATCACATCCAATTGTGACTGACAAGGATCGCAAACCTTGCTGCAAAGGGAATGCTAATGACGAAAGCTTTAAAAACATGCATACACTCTGTAAAGTACCCTTACGAGTAATTTGCAAGTTAAGTGAGGCAAGAATTACCAAGAGAACAGTTGCTGCATTTGTTCATTATCTTATTCCTGAGATTCAGCATAAATGATGAAAGAGCTCACGTGTTATTAGTGAGGAAGGCAGAGGACTAGGGAGGAAATTATTTTCAGAGTGACGGCACTAAGTCAACAACCAACTTACTGCAGCTTTCAGAGCTTGATCTAGGTCTTCCAGTAAATCTTCTTCATCTTCCAAACCAACGGACAGGCGAATTAATGTATCACTGATTCCAAGAGCTTCTCTATCTTCTTTAGGCACTGATGCGTGCGTCATGATGGCTCTGGAAGAAGAATTAAAAGCAGCATTTTTTCTAAGATATTTTATTTTTATTGGCAAAGATCCATCAAATTGGTTACCTGCCAGCATTCCCTGTAATTCCATGAAAACTTTATACCTTTTATGTACAACCTGCTGGGTAGCCACAGATTGAAAGAGATCTTATCATCAAATTATGCAAATTATGTCAACTGCAGTGAAGTCAGTGGCTTTAATCTTCCAGCCAGCATTGTATTTCCAAACTACAAATGATAACTAAAAGTGGATACTTAAGAATCTGGAACTGAAGTAGGGAAAAAAAAGTAATCTCTCTCTTTCTTCCAGATATATTTTAAATTTTCTGATACGGAGTATTTAAAAGCTCTATTTTAAGGATTTGGAGAAAGATCTATAGCATACAACATCCCGTATAAAAACCCATTACTTGTTTTTAACTTCTGGCTCCTAAGATCACTCATCAAACTGCACCATTTAAGATGAAGAGTTTATTTTCTCCAGCTATGGAGGATATATGGAAATAGCTAAGAAGCTGTTTTCCCATGTGCTCAGTCACTGACATCCACCACTTGGCAATTACCTTTCAACAACTTAAGTATTTAAAGATTTGCTATTCTAAAATGAGAAACTGAAATGATTTAGAATACGTTTAGCCATAACTTTCCATGTATTTTTTGACAAGCAAATTGGATTTCAGTAAAATAATCTAATTATATAAAAATCCTATTTTTAGCCTTTTAACCTAGACAGCAGCAACCGAGTATTACTGAAATCCCCACAAAGTCTGCTTGACGTGAAGACAGACACCGACCAGTGCAGCATACCGAATGTGCCCTCTTGTGTAAGCTGCTAGAACGGCAGGGCTCAGCCTGTACAAGTGGGATCAAATCCACTCCGTTCTACTTATTCAAAACCACACAGATTGCTTGGAATTGTTACCATAATAATAAATTGCAGCTCAGTCTCTCGGCAAAACCAAGGAAGTGTGGAAAGTATTAGCAGTAGTGCTGCTGAAAATAGTGTAAAAGCCTTGCTAAAATTTACAGCGCTTATGGAACAATTTGTTCAACAGATCCAAGAGCTATCCGGTAATTCTGGACGCAGCCAGTGGCACCATAAAGCAATTCTGAGGAAATGGAAAAGTGACTGCTGCTGAACCTGCCTTGATATTTATTTAAAATGCAGGTCTAGTTATAGCCAAGAGAGTTAGCCAAGAAGAGAAGGACAAGCAGAGCAGCTCAGGCCATCTTTGCGCCCTTGCAGATGCTGCAGCGTCCCGGTGCTGTCCCCAGGCAGCTTCCAGGGGCTGCTCCTCTTCTGCTCCTATGAAAGCACTGCGTCCTTCTTACCTCTCCACAGGAGGTTTGGAACGGCCTACTTACTGGAATTGGGTAGTGCCATCTGTGTGTGTGTGTACGGAGACTGCAAATGAATAAACACAGCTCCGAGAAGCTGGTGCCACACAGCCGCATTTCACTACAGGCGCCAGAAGGGCAGTGCAGATCAGCTTAGCTTTGACAGGACAGAGGTACATACACCACTTAAACTACATGCACTTTTCCCTCCCCTATTGCTGTTTGTGTTTGCTGTTGAGATTTTTTAACAAGTGCTTTTGGAAGAGCCCCACAGCAGGGAAGAATTGCACCCATCTGACGCCCACCTCGGCAGATGGGTGACTACAGCCAACATCCAGGCTGTGGGCAGGGAGCAGGGGAACCACCCAGCCCGTGTCCACAGTGCCTGCAGCAGTGGAGACTTCTCTGCAGCCACGGGTCTGCACATTCACCTCACACCACTCTGACTCCTTCACCAGGGTGAAAACAAAGAGCTCCTCTCTCCTACTCCTAAGGAGGTCTTTGTACTTCTGCTCCAGCCAAAGCAAAAAACTGATTTTCACAGAAGTCACAGTCATTTCTGCAGGAGACACTGGCTTTTGTGTTGTACAACACAGTAGTCTTGTACCTCAATTATATGCACACTATCTTAGCTTAGTACACTAGGAAATTTTAGAACTCCCATAAAAATAGATCAGGAATTCGTGTGTTGCTTTGAAGCTTCTCTCAGACTATTAAGATGAAGAATGACTTACGGATGCTCTGCTAGGCTCTCATATCCTCCCAGACTCTCAGCCAGTGCAAAAACCTGCAGGAAAACAGTAAACAGACGTTAACATAAAAAGTGTAAGGTTACGAATACTTAGACAGTGAAAGAAAAAGGAAGTTCCATTTTTAGTACTTCTGATTTTTTCTATTTTGTTCTACAGTAACTTTTGTATTTTAAAACGTATCAGCTATAATAAGGGGAAAAAAGTATAATCTAGCAGTTAAGAGTTATTAAGATTTAAAATAAAGCATGCCTAAAATGGCTCTAAATAGATGCTAATGCAAAACCGAAATTAAAACATGCCCAAGCTGAGCAAATTCAGCTTAGAATTGGCTCCTTTATTGCACAGCACGGGCAGTAATGCAGGAAGAGCAGAAGGGAAAATAAACAACATTAGGGTACAGAGGCTGCCTGGACACCACCAGGGCTTTCATTCTGGTCAGAGGAAGGATGGAGAAGGCTGAGAGAAAAAAGTAAGTCCCAGATCCCCCAATTTTCAGTTAATGTTTAAGTGATTATAACCTATCCTTCCATACCCTTCTTCCAGCACCAGCACCACTCATCCCTATTCACAGGTGACACCTGTGCTTTTCAGAGCTCCTTGGGTCTGAAGGCTGGTTTAGGGTTTTGAAAAACAGCTTCGTGAAAAACGAAGAACATTCTCAGTGCCTAAAAGGACACGTCTGAGAAACGGTTGCTGTTAGTTAAGTGGTACTTTTTAGCATTGATCTTTAAATTACGGGCATATCTTTGTGGATGTCAAAAAGGCTCTCTAGAGAGTCAACTGCACTCAAACACGTACGCACAATTTCTCTGCTGTGAATGCTTTTACTGCCCCCAACAATGCTTCTGTATCAACCTAGGGACGAACTGATGGCTAACAAAGTCAAAAGGGTGAAGTGACCATATCACATGGAATTATTCTGGAATGTCCTTCATGGCACTTCTTGCCAAAGCTGGCTGATTTCATGCACCAGGACCGCATGCTCTCAGGCAAAAGAATATTTTGTGGGGAAAATGGTAATTTTAGTAGATCCATTTTCAGCTGATGACATTAACTGGCAAGTAAGTAAAGCAGAGAGGAGAAGGAAGTTCCATTTCATCTTGTCAATTATTACTGATTTGTTTTTCCAAGAGCAAAACAAAAAACGCAAGAGCAGGATGCACACTAACCAGAGCCACAGACTAGAAAACACATGAAAGCACACAGGCAGAACTAATGTACTACAAAGACAAAGGCAAAATTCCTATGGTTCAGGTAAAATAAACAACTATTTTCCAAATTGAGGAACTCCTTTTTTGCTTCATGATCCATGTCATTTCTCAATGGCTTTTTCTCTTGACAAGCACTTTGAAATACTACAGCAGTATTACACCAGCCACAGCTTCTCTGCTTTAAAATACTAGAGGTGATTGCGAAAGGCTGGTATGTTGGCTCTTTGTTAGAAGCAATGCCTGGGCTAACCTGGATATGCTACACCATTCCGTGTAAACAGACACCTCAAATGAGCTGAAGCACCCTTTTCTTCCCTCTCATTAGTGCCCCATTTATGCATAATCTATTATTTAGAGATGGTTACACCCAAAAGAAATTAGGAGCTTTAAAAGTACAGAGGAAGAATCTCCCTGCCCCAACAAAAATCACTTGCTTCCATCATCGCACTCAGAGAGACAGATTCAGTTCCCTTTAAGGCAGTGTATTTACTGTCATTTACCTTTAAATTGTTGAGAAAGGCAGTAGCGTGTTCAAGATTTCCTTTAATGTAAAAGGTTATCATCCCAGGACAGCCAGTGCATTGCCGCTTGATCAGCTCATGCTGAGGGTGTGAAGGCAAGCCTGAAATTTGTAGGAATTGCTGTAAGTTAATTAACATCACATCAAAGAGTAAAGCAGCTCACCCTGAACTATATAAAAACATCCTTCAGCTGGAGAGGAATGCAAAGGCCACTGCCAAGGCAGACACCTAACCAAGAGTCATCAGACGTGAGGGGTGCGCAAGCGACACGTACTATTGCAGTACCCACGTCCAGCCCCGCTCCAGGACACCATCCTCTCTGAAGCCCTGCCAACCTACCAGGGAAAATGACTTTCTCCACCCGGGAATCTGACTCAAGAAACCGAGCAACAGCTAATGCATTGTGGAAATGTTGATTCATCCGGATCTTCAGAGTCTTCAAACCACGGTTGCACAGGTAACAGTCAAAAGGAGACGGGACAGCTCCAAGAGCTGCAGGAATTGAAACACAAAGTTACACGTGAAAAAAAAAGAGAGCTTTATTTTTCAGTAAAGTGAAATACAGTCCTAGTTTCCCAAATTTCTTCCACAGAAGAACAAGACAAAAAAGGGAAAGACGTCTGGTACGATCTGCCCTCCTCATCTCACACACATGGGAAGCCAATTAGTGAACTGAACTAACAAGCTGAAGACTCAAGGGTGAATTATTTTAGGAATAATAAACCCGTGCTCCTTCTATTGGACACAGAACACTGTACAAGAATTTATTCATTACGACTAAGAGGCAGTAAAATTGTGTAAAACAACCTTAAGAGAGACTCGGTAAAGTCATGTACCACGTAACTGCAGGTGCTGTCCGTGGGAGAAATGTGAGCTGCTCTGCACCTGATGCTTTCTGCATGTGCCACATCTCCTGCCCTGCTACGTGACACACAGAGCACGAGTTCAACGTGCTTCCTTCTATGAGCCGGTATATTTGATTACAGGCATTTTAAGGTATTTCCTATATTGACTACTTACAGTTTTGTAAGAATTTGAGCCTTTCGTAGAGGTCATCACAGTTTACTGACACAAGCCCCATTACAACATCGCTGTGCCCTAAAAATGCAAGGAGAACGTAAGAACAAAGTTATCTGCTCCAGGGTTCTGCCACAAACCCCCTCTTTTTCTCATCCTCGGTGCTAAAAGCGTCCCATTTTGGCAAGGCCCTTGATTCCTTCTCATTACCACAGCTGTCCTCCCTGCACCCTCACATGAATCACAGGCAGATTTGTTTTTTCTCAGGTTCGTGCTGGTGGTGTGCTTCGCTGCGCGCTGCCCTTATGCCCCCAGGTGCCTACCAAACCCGCTGCAGCTAGCTGCCAGAAAGCAGGACTTTGTACAGACATCGCTGAGTTCCTGTGGGGCAGCAGCAGCCTGCTGTTTAACAAGAGCAAACCCCAGCCAGAATGCTTCCACTTTTATCTGCACCACAAGCGGACGTGTGGTTACAGCGCAGCTACCGCAGCTGAGCTAGCTCTTCGTCTGGATTGTCTGGGAAATGAATGTGCTTTTGAACAGGCTCCAGCACTGCCATATAAACTCCCTTGAACTTCAATACAATTTCCGGCAGCTACCTTGTACGAAGCCTTGCATTTGGTTTTACAGCTGTGTGTATGAACGTGGCGCATTTCCAAACCCCACATTTGGCTTTTTCTTGCCCTGGGTTGCTCCGTAAGACCAGCTGAACCTGGAGGGAACCTGAGTTTGAAAAACACAACCTCATCTTGTGGATTTGTTCTCCTCATTAAGGCAAACCATCTGGGCACGATCACAGTGCAAACCGTGTTTGCACAACATCACTTGCCGGTGCCATTAGCAGCAACTTGGCAATAGCTATGTGCAGATTTATCAGTAGCAAAAGGAGTTTAAAAGCTTCCATCAGACATGGAAGAGGTTCAAGAGGTGAATGCAGAAAGGCTCAACAGTAGCTGGAAGGGCTCTTAAATAACCAGCCTGAGTCGTGCTGAATTCAAGTACCTACCGTTCATGTACTTGGTTGCAGAATACATGCAAATGTCAGCACCCAGGGACAACGGACGCTGAAATGATATGAAAATAATAGGTCTGATTAAACTTATTTTTGCCCTCTGGTTCATTTCAAGCTATCCAGAAACACTGTGATCAAACACAGAAAGTAACACTACAAAGAGAAACTAAGAGAAAAACACAGAAATCCTAACACAGAAGACAAAAACTGAGAATGAAGAAAGACAGAACGTGCGACAGAAAGCAGCAGCACAGGAAGGCACTTGATTCACGGTAAGCACAATAAAAGAACCCACAATAAAACACGATTTGAAAACACTTGTCTAATTCTCACTGGCTTCAGTGAGAAAACAGAGTAGTTTGAATGAAGTGAATGCAGCTAACACGCAGCATCTTCACACATGAATCAAAATAGTTATATTGCTTAGCTGGGGCAGGGGTAAGTAATGATGTTTAAAGTATATTTCCTCAAAAAAGGAAGGCCTCCATACAAATTATAACATTTCAGAGTTCTCTGGGTATCAGTGTCGGTGATACTGTGTTGAAAGAACAACTGAACACCTGCAGAGAGCACAAAGGGTTTGGTTTGCCAAGTCTCTTTTCTCCAAGGCACTCAGCTTTCCTCACAGAAGCCTTTTTAAGGGGAGAGACAAACCAAGGTGATGATGGGCAAGAAGTAATGAACAATCTGCTTTCTAAATTAGTCACTAAGTAAAGGACTTTGTGGTATAATATAAACTTATTATAAGGACTGAAGAGTACTAATAAATTAAAGGGTGATAAAGCAAGCAGATTTAGAATAAAAGAACGCTGCTGTCAGCCTAAGCACATAAGTCTACTCAAGGAACACGGATAATGTGCATTCCCAACGTGCAGCCAAGAGGATGGCAGCATAAACACCAGTGCCTTTTACATTCAATATTACTATACAAATCACTCTAAAATTATGATTTTCTTAGTGCAGTGCATCAGCAGGAGTCCGGAGGTGTTTAAAGACATTACCTATTATGCTTACTAGGCCTAATTATTACAACTCACTTTCTCTTAGGACCAGGCCAATAAAAGATACATTAACTAGCTCACATATCCAGATGCTCCCTTTTCTTCTTTCACACACATCTTTCAGAAATAAAATAAAGGGAAATAAACAGAAAGTCTTTGGTATGTGCAAGACAAACTCGAGTGTTGTTCTAGCTAAGCATTAACACCTTCTATAAGGCTCTGTTAAGGACACTGAGTTCTCTGTAAATTAACAAAAACAAAGACACCTTTCCTTTTGTGCTCAAAAACAAGTCGCTCTTTAGACCTAAAATATAAGGGAAGTTTGGTCTCCAGGGAAACTCATATGGATATTTCTAGCCCATATTAAGACGAACAAGACTTTTAAGTTTCTTATCTAGACATAGTTTTAGAATTTTAAAAATTGCCTTTACTTCATGTATTCTGGTTATAAAAGCAGAAAAAAAATAAATCATGGAATCATAAAGGTTGGAAAAGACCTCCACGATCATCTGGTCCAACCGTCCCCCTACCAGCAATATTAAACACTAAATCATGTCCCTAAATACCACATCCAACCTTTTCTTAAATGAGTTGTCTGAGGTCAAAACTACAAACTGAAGGCACGCATTCATCAAAATATTGAAGAAAAAGGTAACTTTGATATCTCAAAGACACAGTCAATATATTTCACATATTTTAACTTTTTTCTCCACTTCTTGGAATACCACGTGGTACAGAACAGATCATGAACAGCACATGCAAAATAACCGGTAGAAAAAGGGCAGAGGTAGAAAACATTACACTACTTAAACGGTCGGTTACGATTCCCATCAGTTAGATCTAAAAAATATGTGACTTTTGAATGACAGAGAAGCATTTCTCCCAGTGGCTTAACTTACTTTCTTGATCGCCTAAATGTTTACTTAATGTCTAAGCTATGTTGGCTTTGTCGATATCATCCTGATATATAGCTAGCTATAAAATGCTCCGCATGCCATCTTTGCTAATTTAGAGAGGAGCAGTGCACTGGTTGTATTTAGAAGCAGGACAGGCGATTTACAACGCACGTATCAAAACCACAGTTTGTTGGCAGTGGCTCCATTTTAAAAATGCATCTCTGAGTACACTGAAATAATGGGGTAATTACAAACAAAGAAGGCACTTACCTGGAAATAGGCAGACATAAAAGTGTTGTCTACTACCAGAAGAACATCTTTATGCTTATGTACAACATCGGCACAGCCCTGAATATCAATGACCTTCAGCGTGGGGTTTGTGGGCGTTTCAATCCAAACAAGCTGCAGTGATTCAACAATATAAAACATCAGTTTAGAGATATTACAGTGCTGGTACCATCTCTACTACATGTCTACATTATAATGCAGTGTGTAAAGCAAACATTTCCTCTCTTTCATGTATTTTTTAAGCCTCCTCCCACAGAGGCCACCCCTGTGCCCTCTCTGCTGCCAAAACGTTGCCACATACACACGATCCACCAGTAGCACCAATACAATTATTTAAGAACATTAAGCAAATAAGCTTAGCATTTTTTTTCTCTGTCCCCTACCTTGGTCTCTGGTGTAATTGCAGCTTCCAGGTGTTTCAAATTCGTACAGTCAACAAAAACTACATTTATACCCATCTTCATGGCTACTTGCCTGAAGTACCGGTTTGTACCTTTAAAAAAAGAAAAGGGAGAGAGATGACACAAAGTGAAACGACCTCCCTAGCTTTCCTTCACTGACCTCCAGTCTCTTGTATGCATCCACAGAAAGTCAGGAGTGTGCGGCTTTGTGCTACATGCTACAAATGGCTGATTAGTACCATTTTATTTCTGAAACCTCTAAATATTGCTGTGTTCTTGAACACGGAAAAATAATAGTGGGAATCACGCTGATTATGGAGTACTTTCAACTAATAGCTGCTCAGTTTTGTTTTGTTTTTTGATTGGAAAACAAAACAGAAAATGAAATCCTTTGCTGGCACCCGAGCAAGCGCTCACAGTCACTGGGTGCTATACCTCCAGCTCTTTGGTATGCACAAGCAAGCACTTGCAGTTTTTACTTCAATTTTCACTGACCCTGGATACAATGACAACTTTATTCCATCTTGTACTTTCAAGGTCTTCCTTCTTCTTACTAAGCTTCATCAAAAATTTGGGAGAGGAAGAATCAAGGGGTAGACACCAGATACTGTGTTTCTTATCATTCCATTAAATTATCGTGTAATGAGGAACCTAAAAAATTGATTATTCCTTCCTTTCTGTTCCTTTCTGTTTCCTTTCTTTTTGAAGCCTTTCCCTGGAAAGCTTAAAGGAAAAAGACAGAAACAACTCATTGATCACTAGGTATGTAACATATTGACCACCTGGCAACACAGTCTGGATTAAAAATTAATTTGTTAGGTCTTTCTGCCAAGGTTATTTAACATTTATTCACTTATGCAGAATGCCAGCTGCCATCTTGCCATAAAGGCATAGGACATGCAGGGTTAGATTCTGGCTGAGCGCTGTGGGAATGATTTTTATTTTAGAAAATACTTGTATTTCTACAATAAACTATATACTGTCTTCTCTCTTGTGTTGTAGGGAGCTTATTCAAGCACAGGAAATTTTCACATAGGCTGTGAACTCTACAAACACAACCCACAGAAAAGCTGCTTTGTAGTAGTTTTATGTACTTTTAATAACAGCACACCACACAAAACGTTTGATGGAAATGAGTGGTTACACCGAAGGAAGCCCTTCTAAAAATTACATCAGTGGCCTAGAATTCAGAGGTGGCAACTTCCTCCAGCTCCTCCTCACGCATCCCAAAACTCAGCATCTCTTAAGCACATCCCAGCCAATATGCTTCCCAGCATGGCCCTTGAGGGCTTCTCAGGTTTTTTTTCTGTTCTGACAACCCTGAATACCATGGACTCACTTGATTTAGCAAGCGCAGTACGGCCATCCTAACCAACAAGGCTTTTTACAATGAAATTCATCACTACCAAACTGCTGCAGGCTGAGGCTTTAATGAACGGGTGAACTGGTTTTGCTGGAAAACTGCACCTATGGGCCTTTTGGGAGTGAGGAACTGATAAAATGCTTTGACCAAATTACTTAGATTTACTGAGATCTGCGGTGGGAGGGCTGGAACGAATGGAGCAGACTGCCGAGGAGGGGTTTCTGCTGTCCTCATGCAGTTTGGTTTCAGATGTACTCTGGAGAAGGGCTATCTGGCATGACAGAGCTCAGATGGTAAAATCAAATGTGTGTGTTTCTGTTTGATGTGCACAGGCATACAGAACTGGCTGGCAAACAGCAATCGCTCCTAGCCGTGGGAAAGGTGGGTTACTCTTGCTAAAAGGTTTCCGAGCTATTGCTTGGGAAAATGCTCCTTGTTGCTGGCCTCTCCAACCTTCCTTTGAAAACAGAGCAGATTTGATCTCTTTGTATCAAGGTTTTGAAATAGTTGGAGGGCAAGGAAGGAAGATGACAAGCTTCACTGGTCAGTGAAATGCAAGAGTGGGGCACTGCGGACACCGACTGTTGCAGGGGATCCTGGCAGACTTCCCTATTGCAGACTTTTGGGTGGCATCGACCTTTTGAACGATTTTGGAAGAGGTGGATGCACTCTGTTACTGGGGAGTTTTTTGGAGGAATGGCTCAAAAAATTTATGCAAGATCACAACCTACTAGTGGGCTGCAGTGTTGCATTCGGAAGACATGGCCATGACAGACACAAGTTTTGCATTCTGGGAAGATGACAGAACAGAGTTGTTTAAACAGTCCAGCCAAAATGCAGGTTGGTAAACGATCAAGTCTGAGAAAGGCACGGTAGAAATAACAGAAGCTGGAAAGCTGTACTATGTTGGACTGAAGACAAACCTGTGCAAAGCTAGGAGATTGCTATTTTCCCCTCATAATAGCATACATTAATAGTTAGCTACACTTTTGAAGCCTCCGTAGTTTTTCAAAATTTGAATTTCAAAAGAATTTTTCTTCAGATTTTTTCAAAGTTTGAATTTCTACCACCAAACTCAGACAGGAGTGTTCTGTGTTCTCATGAAGCAAAAAGACTTTTAAAAACAGATCAATTCGGAAAGTTCAAGAGGAATGCAAGTCGATAGATTTAATCATTTGAACAACAAAGATCAAAAACACACTAGTGCTTTACTTACCTCCATAGACATCATCCATGCAGATAATTGTATCTCCTGCCTTTAACAGGTGAGTAATATTCAAAGTAGCAGCTAAGCCAGAAGCATAGGCTAAACCTAAAACCAGAGAAAAGTGGCAGACAGACCATATTTTAATATGATACAACCTTGTCAAACTTGCCTTTGCATTCTTTACTTTGCTTTTAAAGGAAACCTGTTCTGTCACTCTCACCTATGCTATCTCACTCTCTAAGGAGATTCAGTAAAAGCAGCAGCCCTGTTTTACGCAAGGCGTAACCCACAAAGAACGCAGGTAACAGCGGCTGCCTGCCTCACCCTCGTGTCACCGAGTCCAGTGCTGCTACACGAGGATGAGGTTAGGACGGGGAACACCGTGCTTTGGTTTAGCTAAGGCACTCAGTGAAGCCAGAAGCAAAGTCACGATACGGGGACCAGTGACTGAGCTGGCCCTCCTGAAGAAGCGCGAAGCTCCTGGCAGCCACCATCACGAGATGCACGATTTCCCTAGGGAACCTACGCACTACTTACAGTATTTAGCTCCATCTAGTGCAGCTACAGCCTTCTCCAGGCAGTTCCGCGTAGGGTTTCCACTCCGGCTGTATTCATAGCCCTGATGAGAAAGCGAGAAAAAAATACAGCTTTAGAGAGAGCAGTGAGAAAGTTTAGGACAATAATAGTTCTAGGCTTCTTGGCAAGTCCTCGTTCTCAGCACCGAGGTTTACCGCTGGCAAAGCCAAGGGCCCGGCATTCAGCCGCTAGCAAGGGCCGTGCCTCCTCGGAACTGGGAGAGCTGAAGCACGTTTAACTGTCGTTCAACTTTAAAAATAAAGCTTTAGTCAAAGAAAATCTAGACTGCTGTTAATTGACAGGCTGTATCTCAATGATTAAAGAACTCAGAGAAAACAAATCCTCTATTCTTTGAGGAGAACCCGTGTTCTAGACAGCACCCGCTGGTCTTTGACTATTCATCTCGTTGCAGCGATTATCTAAGCGGATGTTAATCACGTTGTTTAGAACTATCTACATGAGCCGGAAAGCCAATTATGCGCCCCAAACAGCACCGTGATGCCTCGGAGGCCCAGCCCCACCAAATGAGGAGCACCTTCCGCTCCAGGTGAGCTCACCGGAAGCCACCCGTGTCGCTCAGACCCAAATATTGGGTACTTTGAGCCTGATCACATACCCCCTGAAATTAACGCTGGAATTACGGTGATGACTGGTGATCACCTGAGCAGCTGCCAGGAATGCTTCAGTACTCAAGGCAAGAACTGAAATGCCTCCAAAGTGGTCTCCAAGCCCTTTATGGACATCCCTGACCTGATGATGGCTTCTAGGAGAACACTGAGGGATGTCCCATATTGCTTGCCATGTTCTCCTACTTTTTCCACCTCCAGTCACTTCTGGAGAAGAGGCCTTGCTCTGACACAGTGCCTGTCAGAGCAACATCTAAGTGATGCTCTGCTTGGAAGATGCAATAGGGCACCTGCAAGTGCCAGTCCATACCAGATAAAAAGCTGTCGTCAATGTTTCCCTGGCATGCAGTCATGCCAGGTTCCACGTTTCTGTGCAACAGCTTTTATACAAATACTGAAAAAAAATAACAAGAAAATATATATTCATGCACGTGAGGGCACACTTGTAGCATCAAGAACCTGGCCGAGCACCTTGGTATTTGCGTGCTTTCCGGATTTCTGCTTAATGACAACTTCATCATATTCAGGAATCTCCCCGAGCCTCCTGCATCAGCACGTGAATGCAGCGTGACTGCTGCTCCCGTGGTCTTCACAAAGCTGTCTGGTCATAACTATGCAAACGGCAGTCTGGGTTAGAGATCCTGCATGGCATCAAAGATCACAAGGCAAACTCCTACACTCCGAGCAGCAAAGCGCGACACCCAGACCCGGGGTTGGAACAAATACTGATTTGTGTGTTGCAAATTTGTGTTATTTCCCTCGTACGCGCACTGTGGCCATCGGGAACTTCACAATCGCTCAGTGCAAGCACTTCCAGTGCTTTATAAAACGCATCCCCAAACTGCTTATGGAATATTTATTCCATCAGCAATGACAATCGAAGCAATCTCTTACACAACCTGCATAAATGAGAAGTCCTATTCCACCCAGCCCAGAGGGAAAGCGAACTATTGTTAGCACGCAGCCTGAACAAAGACCTGGGACCTCAAAGCGTCCGACAGCTGCCTGCCCGCGGTGCAGCTGCGGCACCCTGCCTCTGCCTCCCGCAACGCGAGGGGGTCACCGGGCCGGGGGCTTCACCTGCACCGCGGCAGCGATGGGTGTCCTGCGGCCCTCGGGGCCAGATGGTGCTTTCTGTGGGATGAGGGGGTATGGTGGGACAGCGCGGGACAGTGCGGGACAGCGCAGGACAGGACAGGGCAGGACAACGTAGGACAGTGCAGGATGGAGCTGGACAACACAGGATAGTGCAGGATAGAGCAGGACAGAGCAGGACAGCACAGGACAGAACAGGATAGCGCAGGACAGCACAGGACAGTGCAGGATGGAGCAGCACAGCACAGGATAGCACAGGACACGCTTTATCTCAGGACCCAGCACGAGGCAAAGCCGCCTCTGGCTGCCCCCCGCGGTGCAGGCTGACGGGGGCGGCCCGGCCTCCCGCAGGCTGGGGGTGCCCGCCGGGCCCCGGGCAGCCCACCGGGGGCACATAGCCACATGGAAGGAAGCCCCGGCCCGGCGGGGACCGGCCCCACCTCACCGCGCCGCGCGTCGGAAGCCCCGGCCCCGGCGCCGCCGCCTTCCGCTTCCCGGCCCCGAGCCCCGCCGGTCCCGTCCCGTCCCGTGCCGCCCCGTGCCGCCCCGCGGAGCTCGGCGGCGGCCGCACTCACCGCGTGCTGCCCGGGGGCCCGCTGCTTGAACGTGGTGGAGAGCGACAGCGGCGGCACCACGGCGCCCGAGCGCCACTGCTCGGGCTCCTGCCCGGCGTGGATGGCCTGCGTGGCGAAGTGCCCGAAGGGCGGCAGGAAGCCCCGCGCCGCGCCGCGCTCCATGGCCCAGCCCCGAGTGCCGCCGGCCCCGCACCGGCACCGCCACCGCACCGCCACCGGCACCGCCCCGCGGGGGGCACGGCGCGGGCGGGGCCTCGCCGCCGCCCCGCATTGGCTCGGCCCGGCCCCAGGCCCGCGCCCCCCTCGCACCCCGGGTTCAGGCACGGCCCCGCCACGCGGTCGGGCACGGCCCGGCTCCGCTCGCCCCCAGCGCCGTGCCCGGGCACATGGCGGGGCCCAGCACCCGCAGCCACGTCCCTCGGGACCTGACGGGGACAGAGCCTGAGCTCGAGCCGCAGGGAAGTGGCGTGAAGATGGGTTTCAGAAGTCACCCGTTGCATTCCCCGCATCACACAGCCTGCAAAGGGGGACGACGTATGGGCAGCAGGCCACCATCGTGGCGGGGGCGATCCTGTGACCCCACCAGGAAACTCCCGAGGAAGGCTTCGTCCCCTGGCAGCACCCCAGTGTGACAGCGGGACCTGCTCCGGTGCGCCCAGCTGGAGGCTGTGCACCCTAAAACGCGGTGTTTCTGCTCAAATACCTCCTCCTAGTGCTTACAACTTCTTCCCTGAAAGCTGAACTTTAAATAATTTTCATGAAAACCAGGAGTAAGTTCAGAGCAAAACTGTGTTTGAGTGGAAGAAATACACTGGTTAGCCTATTTTTCAGCCCATAGCACCTAGCAGAAACATGCAGTTTAGGAAGGAGGAATTTAATCCTCTGGTGAAAAATCTGCGTCCCGTAGGTCTGTGTAAATGCCCGCGTAAATCACTCAGCACAGCTCTGCTTGGAACCCGCCGAACTGCCGGGCCCTCAGTCACCAGGTTTCTTCACCAAAAGAAAAGAAAATCAACGCTTTAATTTGAAAGGAAGCCATCGAGGCTACAATGTCTGAAATTCCCTTGCCTACTTTTTCCTGTGAAGTGCCATTTTCTTCAAAGGTCTTTGTGACTTTGGCAGATGCATTGCTTTCTAGCATCTCTCCCAAGCCAGTCATTGCGAACGCCTGGGAAAAGGAGAAGTGAATTCCTCTACAGCTGGCGAGTCCCATCTGCTGTCCTCCAGGACTTCACTTTTTTCTGTGTTGCCGTTTGGAAATAGGGAAAAAGGCAACAGGAGAGCATTTCTCTTTACTGGGGAGTTTTCAATATTCTGTCGGGCTCTCTTTATAACTTTAAATGTTACTGTTAGACTTACAGCTAGAAGGAATGCATGCGCACGCTTACAGTGTACCATTTTTATTTGCTACCTACCACTGGGTTTTGAACAGATTTTGCTTCAGTATTTCATTCCTTATTATTATTATTATTTTTTATTATTGTTGTTTAATATTGTTATTATTGTTTATCATTCCTTTCCTATTATTGTTTTATGACCTGTTCATTTGCACACTGAAAAGGTTGGCATAATTCCCACAGGAACATACCCACGAGAAGTTACTTCTCTAATTTCTGCGCGAGGAATCCCATCAGTGAAGTTTCTGTCGGCTCACAGCCCAGAAGCTCGCAGAAAATGCAGTTCCGCGTAGTCACAATATCTGATCCCACTTTTATCTAAATTGCCTGGTGCTTGGAAGGGGCGAGTTAAGTAACTCAGGCAGATGGGGAATACAAACACGACAAAGTTAAGTTGTTAGATAACAAAACAAAACAAAACTCTCAAGGGTTCGTAGGCGCACAGCCACGGTTCAGCACAGTCCTAGCGACATCTGCCTGCACTGCAAACTCCAGTTTCCACGGGGCGGCTGCCATTAGTAATGCGCTCATTACGGGTTGAATAAGGGGCTCTCTAACAAGCTGGTAAACAGTGACTTCATGCCTGCGCCTGCTCTTGGCCGGCCTTCGGTAATTACAAAGGCAAGGTGAAGCTCTGAGCGCCTGAGGAGCGTCAGCCCGGCTCCCCGCAGGACTGGCTCTCGCGGGGGTCCGGGGGCGGCTCGGGGCCTGCAGGAGGACCAGAGGGCTGCCGTCGCCTGAGCGCGTCCACGGTGTTGGCCTCTCAGATGCTGTTGGAAACGGGTTTGGGTTTCCTCCAGGAATAATAAAAGCTGGGGAAACCCTGCGGGACGCACGGACGGACTGCAGAATGGAAGTGATGTTTTTTACTTAATTAGAAATCCCTGATGGAGTTACAAACAGCCGTGCTGCCACGCTGATGGCAGCAGGTGCCGAAGCCCTCCTTCCTCATCCTCCTCATCCTCACCCCCAGCGGGAAAAGGGGGCGTGGCCGGATGGCGGAGGGGCGGGCTCTACCCGCAGAGGGGCGTGGCCCGCTCGCTAAGGGGCGGGGCTCCCCGTCCCTCTCGCGGTGCCCCGTCCGTCTCGCCCCGCGCCGCGCCTCTCGCGGGAAGCGCCGGCCAAGATGGCGGCGGCGCCGGGCCGTTGAGCGGGCCCCGGCGGCGGGCGGGCGGGCGGTGCCGGGCCG
>NC_048900.1:30953752-30998621 GCF_011077185.1 Oxyura jamaicensis | reverse complement strand
TCACGGCGGGCCGCGGCAAGGGCGGCCGGGCCGGGGGGCGCCGCGCCTCGGGCCCCCAGGCGCTGAAGGCGCCGCCGGCGGGCGGAGGGGGCGGCCCGGCCGCCGAGCCCGGCAGGGGCCCCGCGCACTTCCCGGTGCACGAGTGCGTCTTCAAGGGCGACGTGCGGCGCCTCTCGGCCCTCATCCGCACGCAGGGCATCGGCCAGAAGGACAGCCACGGTGAGTGCCGCTCCTCCCGGCACGGCTCGGCTCGGCCCGGCCGCCACCGGGCTGCCGCTCGGCCCGAACTCCCGGTCCCTGCCCGCCTGTGGTGCCCGAGGTGCGGGGAGCGGGGGAGGGGGGGCTGTGAGAGACCTCCCGCAGGGCAGCGAGACCCTGCCCCGCGTGGCCGGGGGCTCTCGGGGCTCTGTCAGCACCGGTGAGCCCCTCGCTGCTGCTGGAAGAGCGGCCTCGTACCAGGCCTTCGTGTCCAAAGATGCATCGTTGGAAAATATTTTTATTTCCTTTGAATTTTGTTCACTTTTAGAGATGATGGGGGTAGGGGACGCTTAGGAGTGACTCCTTTGGCTGTGGGTGGGATTATCTTTAGCTTTCCACCCAGGCTAAAAACAAAAAACCGACAGCCTAATTCAGCCTAATTCTTTGCTTCTGGGATCCGAAGGCACCAAAGTCTTGTCACCTGCTCCCCTGCAGGCTTGCTTTGGACAGAGAAGCAACAGCAGAAGTAGAAATATCAGCCTCGTGTTACTTTAAAAGTGTGTAAATATTCAAAACCGGGTTGTTTTAAAATAGTATGTTTAATTTGGGGAATATTTTACACGGTTAAAAAACAGATTTCCCCGTCGAGTCAGCTTGCATTCCACGGGTAGTTTTCATCTCTACGTTTCCTGTGTGTTTGGGGAGTAACGTGACACGTTCCTGCTGGAGAGTGGGAGCCCTGCCGGATGTGGGCTCCGGACGAGTTGTGATTACAGGGTAGAGTTACGCTGCTCTTCTGGTCAGGAGATAAACGTCCCCTTTGTTCTGCTTAATTGTGTTACATAAAATAAAATCACATATTAAGATAGGGCAATCTTCGGAATTGGTACAATCAGCAGAATAAATAATAGCAATGAAAAGCCGTCTCCGTGATGCTGTCAGGTGCTCTGCAGCAAACGAATGCATGCTGGTGTAACTTGCAGCTCGGTTTCCTCAGTCGAGGTGGGGAGGAGTACTTCTTACAACTGTCATAACATTTTTCTAAGCGGTTTGCTATAAATATAGCTACAGATATATTTATCCTGCCATCTTCATTCCAAGCGTTGCAGCAAAGACTAGGAGAATGAAAGCAACAGACTCGGAAAGAAATCTTGTTGCTGTATGCCTTCTGCTGACTTCTCCCCTAACTCCCTTCTTGTTCCTCACTGAACAGCTCATTGTCGTGAGCTTAGTGTCCGCTGTGAGGGCGCTTCCTGGCACACCTTTGCTGCAGTGTCATCTTCAGCATGTCACAAACACCGATACCAGCTCTTTGTAGATATATAAATATATACATGTGTCTGTGTATCTACATACCTGTGTAAATTTTTTCAAATGAACATCCTTCTGCTTTCTCTCTGCTGCTTACAGTAGGAGCGCTGTAGATTGTCTCTTGGTCTTTCTCCTGACTTTTACTTTTGGTGTTCCTTTGCTCTTAGATTTCAAAAAACTAAACCAAAAAAAAAAAAAAACCAACAACCAAAACCAAACCCTCGATGTCGTGATGTTCCAAAGGCCTGACTGACGTTTCCTTGTTATTGTTTTCTTCCTGCCTGAACCCACCCGTCACTTGTTGACGTATTTGAGCTGTGAGTTATCTGGGCAGGTAGCTTCAGCTTACAGTTATGCTCAGAAGTAAGTTAGAAGAATCCTAGTTCGTGATAAGGAAGTGATGGGGGGGAGGAAGAACTTCTAGTAACAATTGTTGTTTATGCTTCGGTTCCTTTTTTAGTGTGTGGTTAAGGGCAGAGAAGCCAAGTCCTGGAGAATGTTAATCTCAGGGCGTTCGGGTAAAGCAAACGCTGGCTATGTGTTGTAAATGGGGTGCAGCCTGCCCAGCTCTGAGTTAACCTCAAAAAAGCATCACCTGTCGGTAAGGCCAGTGCCCTCATCCCAAAAGAGGGTTTCTTTGGGGAAGCTTGTAGGTATGTGCTCTAGGTTACTTTTATTTTTGCTATAATGCACATTTAAAAGCTTCAACATAGATTTAAAATAAAAATGTTGGTTTTGGAATAGACAAATCTTGCTGAGTTACCACGGGAAAACACTCCTCCTCGCAGGTGTGCCAGGTGTCTCTACGTGTGTACACACAGAACTTCTGACCTCCCGTTAGGACAGCGCTGTGCTCTGTGTGTCTGTGCAAACAATTTCTATTTGCGTGCCCTGGCTGCGGCCATGCAGGGTTTTGGGCCCTGTTGTGCCGCTGCAATCTCAGAGTAAGGCCCCGGGGGTGACACAGCCTAAACTCAGGCAGGGGAGCGTCCGTGCAGATTGCACCAAGCTGTAGATGGCAGGGGTAAGTGAGGTTTGCTGAGGTGGTGAATCAGGCTGCTGTCCGAAGAGGAATCTACAGTTGTGGGGGAATAAAACCCGTGGGAGGTGAGTTGGTTCCTGTGAGGCCGTTGGCAGTGCAGGTAGGGCGATCCGCCTGCCCTGCAGAGCAGCCGTGCGCTGGGGAGCCGTGCTCACGGAGCTGGGCTGCTCGGAGGCAGCGGGGCCTGGGGAGAGATTTGTCCTGGGCCGTGGCAATGGGCTTGGCTGCTCCGGTAGTCAGAGGGGCAGGGACTGTTCCTGCGTGTCACGGTGCCCCTCTCCTGCGTGTCGGCCTTACCTTTCCTTCTTCCTTTCGGGAGGTGGTTTTACTAGCTCACCTGCTAGTGGCTCCTCTCCCTTTGGTACGGCAGCGAGCCTCGTTGTATCTCGTGGATATGCGTCAAACCTTAGACTCCTCCTTGCTAGCGACTTACTGGGTAAAGACCAGCAAGAAGGGTATTTATTACCTCTCTTCATCTTCCTCAGAAACAGCCTTTTATTTTTTTCTGGAATTGATGGATTCTGATTTCTGTGCTCTACCAGTTATTGCAATATCTGTTGGTCCACGTGCTCCTTCTCTCCCTCTTGACTGCAAGTTTCCCATTCAGTTCTGAATTCCGTGCATTTTGGTGTGATGAAGGTCGCAGAACCAAAGCAAAGTCCGTGCTGGAAGGTGCCGTAGTGCAGCATCCTGCTCAAAGAGAAAGCATCCAAATCAGACCGGGTAGCTGAGGACCTTGCCCAGAGGAGTTTTGAAACGATGCACGTTGTTGCCCAAGTGCATTTCCTGTTTATCAGCTGAGATTTGCCAGTTCTCAGTGCAGCTATCACAGGCCGGGTTAGCTTTCGTTTGGTTGCTTCTTCCCAGTGTGCCAGGCTGTTGTGCGGGCTGGGGCTGCCTGCCTCCTAGTGCGCAGTGGTTTTTAAGTAAACGTGAAGCATAGTTCTTACACTAAGTAACAAACGCCAGAGAGAACACAGATAGACACATCTCCTGGTAGGGTGCTGACAAGGTGAGGAAAGCTTTTTCCCCGGCCTTGCGTAACTTGGATTCTCTGAGCGTGTTGTCGGGCTCCTCAAGCTCGTTGCTCAGCAGCGTCCTTCCCATCCCTCAACAAAGCCTGGGTGCATCCAGGATTCAGAACCCTGGCTTTGGCTCACAGACGTTACAAAGTCTATTAATAGGAGATTTGAGGTTAGCCTAGTTAGTGTGCACAGGGGGCTGGGAGGTGGCTGTCTGAGAGCCTTAGTGACCCGCAGGAATAATTCGTGCTGCGCTCTGAATAGCTGATTCAAAACCGCTTGTACGCTCTGCCTTTGCCTGCTTGCCTGTCTCGATGGGAGATCTTCTGGTGCTGCAGGACCTTGGTAATCCCCATGCATAGCAGTCTGTGACTGTTGTGGGTCACATCTGTTAGGTGTGCAGTGCCTCATCCCTGGTGTGCAGCGGGTGCTTACTGCTAACGTGATGCTGTGAAATACCCCGAAAAGCAAGCGCGTGTGTTGGAATTGCCAGTAATTTCGTTGGCTTTGCTAAAAAGTGTTTGAGTGTACAGAGCAACAAAGTTAAACGGGAGAATTTTACAGCCTTAAGTAACAAAAATAAAATGCCTTAGGATTCTGTTAGCAGCGTTAATCCAGCAGAGCAACTCCCTGTCCCTTACTGTGCATGTTTAAGAACAGAAGTACGAACATGTCACATGTGTAGCCCAGCAGTCCCACTTATAATACCTGTGAGTAATCTTGGAAGCTTTCTTTGGAAGCATGGCACTAAGCTAACCAAAAGGTCCGTGTGCTTTTTTAAGTGAAGTTACCGTTATTTTTCAACCTGTTCGTTTGCTTATTTAGTAAAAATTGTATACCAAGTCTTTGAAAAATTCATAAAACATGCTCTTAAAACATTAATCAGCATTGTATCTTTGAGTAGCTTTTACCCTAGATACATCACTCTTTGTAAAATGCCATACTCGTCAGGCCAAGGTAAGCGTAGAGGTTTGGGTTATCACTTCCTTGAAGATGTGGTTGTACCGCTTTGGCTGGAGCAGGTTTCAAGATGTAATTATAAAGCTCTGTTGGCACATGAAATGTTTCAGCTGTATTTATTTTAACAAGTATAATCCAAAGACTGTACGTAGGACTTGCTTAAAAATGTAACTGCTCTGGTGCACGTTAGTGTGCTCCTTCGCTAGGTTGTGGATCTGAAGTTCCTCAATACCGAGCATTTGAGCTGTGTATGCAACTCTGCTATGAGTTGCAATGGTTTCTGTTATGTGAATCTAATATCTTTTTTTCTTTCCCATTTTATTTTAGGAAACACTCCTCTGCATCTTGCTGTGATGTTGGGGCATAAAGGTTGGTAAAAACATCAATTTTGTTGCTCTTAAATTATCCTGAAGGCTTAGGGGCAAGAGTAAAGATTTCTTTTCATTTTTCCTGAATGCAGTCGTGTGTTTCAAACTACTTCAAAGTTGAGGTTTTCCAAAAAAGTAGTCATGCAGATTTGGAAGAGAGAAGTTGGAAGTCTGGGCTGTTGGTCAGGCCAAAACCAAGGAACTAGGTAGGCAGTGGGCTAGGTTGGAAAGACGGACCCCTTTCAGCTTTTTCCCAGTTACGAATAAAATCAATATTTCCTAGAGTAAGCGACTCAGTGTGAGCGAAAATTGCTTCCCTGCTTTCCATATGCTCCTTCATTCACTTGATTCAGATTTCTGCCCACTGCCTAGCTGTTGCTTTGTGTTCCAAGACTGACTGCCCTGCGCGGGGCCCAGCACGAGGCCACAGGACCATGGAGCTGTTGGTCCTTGATGGCTTTCATCTTTGTAGACGTCCTTTGGGATTTTTCTACAGCAGGATCTCAAGGCACGGGATTTCTATTTCTAATAGAAAGTGTTGAAGGAGGCATATTTTAAGACTGGGGAAAAAACTTGGAATATAATTGTTCAGTCTCCATGACAGGAGAATTCTCGTTTCAGTAGTGAAAAAGAGAATGCCTTGGTTTTGGTAAGCCATGTGGGTCCTGCACCTGGCATGTGCTACTGCTCTGCAGCAGAGCGATTGTAAACTACAACAGTATCATACCACATGTGGTAAGCCTTTACGTAGCTTGACTGGAGCAGGAATATTCACCTGGGATGTCAAGAACAGCACCTGGGTTTGCTGCTTTGACTTTGACTCCTGCTTGGTCTTTGATCCACCACGAAGCCCAGGTCCTTTACTGCCTTGTTAGTCTGTCTTGTTGATCCTGAAGGTCAGTTTTCTGTCTTTCTGGGCTGGTGCACGCAGACTGTTCAGCCCTACATAGCAGCATTATAGCCAGACTTTGAATTCCAGGGTGAATTTACATCCCGTGAGTTTATCTGAAAATGTGATCTGGCTAGCAAAGCCTATCTGCCTGTTCAGTGTACGGTGCTGTTATTGATAGGGCTATCTAAGCAACTACAAAAACACCACTCTGTGGGCAGAGCAGTTAGGGCTTTTGTTTACTTACAACAGATCGTGTACTCACCAGTGCAGTATCTCTTCCTTTCTGCACACCAGTGACTCACGGTGGCTGTATCTTGCATGGCTGGTACGGTTTCCTGTAACACCTGCAGGTGAAGAATCCAGGAAGTTCCTCTCTCCGCGCCTACCCTATTCATAGTGGGATGGCTTGTTCAGCCCACGGCTCCAGGTTGATCCTGCCGTATCACTTGCAGATGGGTCAGGGCGATTTTAATGAGATGCGGTGAGGAAACGTTCCGTAGTTAGAAACTGAAGAACCACTTAAAACGAGGGCAGCTTATTCAGAACGTGGAACCACTGAAAGCTTTCTCCCCTTCGTAGTTTTAGGGGCTGCTCCTGATTCCATCACCAGCTTTTACCCTTAGGGAAGGGAATGCAGGCTGAGCTGTGACCACACTAGGAACTCGTGTGATATTTATGGGATGTTAACGTTGCTCTGTCAGCACAGCACGTGCGTGCCAAGTGTCAGGAGGGCACTGATGCTCTTACTGAGGCTTTGACAAAAAGCGTAGTGTGCAGTAGTACCACCTCTGTGCAGGTGGTGTGCTGTGTTAGCAGGGCTCCGTTACCCGCAGCGTTAGTCCTGGGATAATCACCGCTTGCACAGCGTGTCATGCATATTCTGAGGCTTTCCGAGGTCAAAGTGTGCTTGGTTGCCTCCTGTAGATGCCATGTTACCGCAAGATGATGTAACATGCAGTACTTACATAAATGTTTTTAAAAATGTGTTTATGGCTTGTGTTCAGAATTTGGATGTGTTTTAATAAAGTGTTTAATATATTGAATATCCACTCTTTTTTATATTACTGTTTCCATGAATGATATTGCTGGATCCGTTATGTTTACTGTAAATAATTATTACTGCTTTGTTACAGAATGTGCCCACTTGCTCTTAGCCCATAATGCTCCAGTAAAGGTGAAAAATGCTCAGGGATGGAGCCCTCTTGCAGAAGCCATCAGCTACGGAGACAGACAAATGAGTAAGAACCTCTGAACCTCTGCTTCCCAATTAATCAGAAATGGAAGCCTCATTCAGGATAGGAAAACAAAGGTTTTCACGCTGTTTTTTTATATAATACCCACACTTAAGTTCTCTGGAGAATTTATCTTAATCAGATCGATTTTTTTTTTTTTCATATATATTTAAATATATGACAAGCTTGACACATGCCCATTTCCTTATCTTGGTAGGAAAGAAATTGCATTAGGATACATAACGTTGAGCAGAGTTAAGATCTTGCTTAAAGTCATTGTGGAAGTTATAAACTAGCATTCTGTATTTAAATTAGGGGTTACGGTGTCAGAATGGATTTCAGCTATGTGAGATTGTTTAATAGGAGCTAGTCCCTGCGTAGTAGTCGCATGGATGACATTCGATGTAACAGTTGGCAATGGGATATTGCTTTTATGTTGCATCTCAGCAGGTCAACAGACAAATACGGTGGTTGAAGTGAATTCAGATATGAAGTAGTAAACTAGTCTACTTCTGCTTGCTAGTGGGTGTAATAGTATTTATTTTTACCACGTCTTCCAGCAGAAAGCTTGCTGTTCTACTTCACAGTATATTAATGCCCTAGTTTGCAATACACTAGCAGCATTCTGCGTACAGTCTCCTCACTCCTGAAGAACTTTATCTGTAGGCTCATGTCCAGTAATATACATGTTTACTAAAACTTGTATAAACATCTGTAAAAAGCCTTCTTGACATTGAATACGTCATAATATAAACAGTTTGAGGCTTTTCTTCCTGTTGTGATCATAGTGGGTTATGTATAATTATTACAACTTTATATAACTATAAATCTATATTGTTATTAAAATGCTACATTGGCATTGATTTTTTTTCTAAATAGGTTGAATGACAACCCTAACCTGCAGTTAGCAACCAAATAGCATAGCTTTTCCTTACCATTAATTTCTATTTAGTTACAGCACTCCTAAGGAAGCTTAAACAGCAGTCCAGGGAAAGTGTTGAAGAAAAGCGACCTCGGTTATTAAAAGCCCTGAAAGAGGTAAGTTCAAGGCAGTTATGCTGACAGAAGCATGGAGAAATTAGTGGCTTATGTTCATTTAGTGAGGATGTGCTAGCAAACTATAAAAAGACTTTTTACTTACTTGTGCAAATCTAGTTGCTCTTAGCTTACAATAGCTTACAATGTCCATTTTAAAAGGTCACAGAATTGTGTTTTTAAGATACTTCCTCCTCAAATTCTAAGAATTCAACCAGTTTTCTGTAAGACCTATTAGTCATCTTTGCTGTCTAAAAGTTAAAGAATATATTTTTAATCTGCACTTTTCATTTGGTTTTTAAGGCTTCCTTAAACCCAAGAAATGAAAGATTTTTTTTTCCAGTCTAGTTTTCCATCTGCATGCAGCAGCCAGTTTTTCTTGATCACAGTAAAACATTCCTGACTTTAGAGAAACTAAGAAGAAAAGGTCAGATTCCTCAGTTTCAACATCTAACTGTTACTAGTAGTGTGCTAGAACTGTGATTTTAAAACACGGGTGTTTATTTCCCTCTAGGTGGGGTGAGCTTCTGCATAGTCAGATGGTAAAAAGGTGTGGGTTTGCAGAAAGCAAACCAGTTACCTTAATTAGACCATTTTTCAGAAAACTGAGCTAAACTCTCAGTAGTGCACTCTTTGAATGTGCTCTGCCTGTGTTCCTATGTTTTTCATTGATCCAAGGGAGGAAAAAACTGCTGTCTATCTAGAAGTGAAAAGATTGAGTTGTTGTGTGAGAGCAAGCAGACAGCCTTACTAAAACAGCTCTGCTGTTCCTTGGTCCTACGAGTGCAAGACCTGCCTTAGAGTTGTGTATTTTCCTAGTGGAGTGGGGAAATGAGACTGCCTCAGTGTATTATCAACATTGCTGATATTTTTCATCATGGCAATCCTTACTTTGCTTTTGCATTTGCATATAGCTTAAAGGAATTGACTGGTGCATTTATGGCATTAAGTGTGTTTCCAGAAGATAATTTGAAATGTGTATATGCGGATACTGGTAGCTGAAACTTGACTCATTAATTTAAGCTATAACGTGTAATTCCGTGTGATTGGATGTGGTCAATCAAAGCAAACAGTGGCCTTTAGTTTTTTTTAATGGATATTTACAATTAATCTTTTCAAATCCACAGCTTAATAGCTGTATGAATCGTTTCAACAAAAAAAAATCAAAATTGCTAGCTTGAATGAATTAAATAACTTTGTCATCGTTGATTCTACTGTAGTTAAAGCTTCAGAAATGTTTAATTTCTGTATTGATTCAAATACTTGCATCAGAGGGTAAAGAAGTACTCTTTGTTTGGCAGAACACAATTCTGCCTCTAACTTTCAACAAATTTTGCAGTTGTCATTTAGACTAAAATGTTTGTTAATGTATTCTTTTCCTCTCAGCTAGGTGACTTCTATCTAGAGCTTCACTGGGATTTTCAAAGTTGGGGTAAGTGGTTTCACGTTCGTTTTCATAGGGAGATAACCTAGTCAGTCTTCAACACACTAATTCTTTCAAGCTGAATTTTTTCTGATTTGTATTTTGGAGAATTCACGATCCTGTTGAATAACTGGACTGGTGGCATTTAATTCCTTGAATGTCAGTCTGTACTCTGAATGCCTGACTTTCAGTGGAGTGCAGCTATGTGGTACAACGTTCAAACCTTAATCTTAATGTTTCTTCGTGTGGCAGTATAACACTTAGCATTTCTCCATTTCATCTTCCTCCTATAGAAGAATAAAAGTTTGTATAAATAAGCAAGAATGTGTTAAGAATGGTCACCATGTCTGAAGAACTTAAATATGTTGGTGGTACCTTTTCCTACCGGTGGAGATTTAAGTTAATAATTTTATATACCTTCGTATAAGCATCATCGAAGTACTTGATACATATATGCCTCTTCCAGTATTCATAGGAGGAATGAGCAGGCAGCCTGCCGAGCAGATACTGAACAAAAACCTTTCTTATGTAATTGACTGTTCACTTTTCAGAAGTCAGCATGAAAAAAGAGTAGCTATAGGCAAGGAATAGGGCATTGCTCAGTGATGATACTGTGGCCTGACTTGCAGAATATTATCATGGCAGTAAGACACTGCACAGAAAAAGGGATTCCAGCTCCTGGTGGTCTTCTTCTCCAGGGGTCTCACTATGCGGTAGCGCATACCTTTTGTTCAGCTGGTATAATAAAATATTGAAGTAAAATATCAAATCATAGAATTAAAATTTCAATCGGCCAGAAGACAAATTATTATAATCTATAAATGTTTTAACTCAGTTGAAACAAGGACATTTTAAGATCTATCCCGATGCTGAAGGTACTCTGTACAATTATGTATTAGTCTTACAGTTACTGATTAGGAAAACATGGTGTCAGGCAATTGTACTTGTATAGAGATGGTGATGGAAAATGGGTATGTTGTATTTTTGTATTACAATGCATAGAAATTCAAGGTGAGGTATAGTTTTAACAGAAATATCTTGCAGAGGCACCTCAATGTTCTAACTGTATAATCTCTGTCCCTCCTTGCAGTGCCTTTACTTTCCCGAATTCTGCCTTCTGATGCATGTAAAATACACAAACAAGGTATAAATATCAGGTAAGTACTGATTTGTGCTTGGTGATTCCGAAGTCAGAAATATCTGTACCTTAGCGATAACGCTGGATTCCAGTGTGGTGTGGAAGAAATCACCGAGGAGTCTGCAGATGCTTGTGAAACACTGTTGTGTTGGTACGTAGGTGTTCAGAGGCAGGAAGTGGTGTGAACTACAGTCGTCTTTTCCACCATCAAATTTGCTGTTAGCTTTAATTCCTGAGTCACTTAACATAAAGCAAAAACAGTTGAGCTGTGTAAGACTGTATCTACCAGACATGACAGCGACTAATTGAAAAAAGGAATTTGGTATTTGTAATATATATATAAAATCAAGTAAGTGAACTTCTGGTATTTTGTGGAGAAATATTGCTGTTCCAGGCCATGGAGTAAGAAAAGTCATATAGCTTTTAAAATGCTCAGTGTGAAAGATTCACAAAATCCTGGACTTTTTCTCAGCTGTTCAACTGGTTTAAATTATGTTTTCAGACTTGATTGTCTTTTCATTTTAGGTTCCTAAACTTTAACGGGAAAGAATGTTATGATTCAGAAAGTTACATCTATAGAAAGTTGTGTTCTTGTTAAAGCTTTTAGCGTAGATATATGAAATGACTTTTTAGGTCAGATTTGAGTCTGAGAGCATTTTTTTCTTTCTCTGCTTGTATAGCTGGGAGTTTGAGACTGGCTCTCAAAGGAAATAGGTACAGATTCTTTCTTGAATTCAGATATATTCAATATATGATGAGCATTAAGCAATCACCCCTTAAAGCTAAAGTGGTTACTAAATTCAGGTTCTTTAACCATCTGTTTTGTAGGAGTAAGTATTCTAGCAATAATGCTTGTGAGTTGCTAGAGAGATCTTTTTCCTTGGCTCCGTCTCTAAATTATTCAGGTCAGCAGAAGCCTTTCTTTTGTGTTGGTGAGAGAAAAAAATAGCAACAGTAACTAAAATATATCAAATGAAATTCAGTCTGTTTTTCAGTCCTCTCTCTCAGATGGGTCACATCCTGGTGTTGCTACTCAAATCAGCGGCTGCTCCCTGGGGAACAGGATGCTTGCCACGGGGAGTAGTTGCATTTCTTAATGCGCACGCTGGCTACGTAATTTGTCACTTCCTCATTCTGTCAGCTTTGAAATAAAGATGGGTTTTCTTTGTAAAACACTGTATTTTAAATTATATTATGTACAATATGAAGGGTGCTTGAGCAGCCAGGGCAGGTTAGTCTGGAACCAGCTGCGGCCTCCTCTTTTTCTCCCAGATTTAGTGAGATGTTCCTGGTGGTGCCTCACCTGGGTATGTGGGGTTGTCCCTGCTGGCAGACAGGAGCTTGTTGGCCTGTCTGCACCGTGAGGAGGTTGTTCCTGGTCTGAGGGTCTGCAGCAGCTCATGCTCTCTGCCCCCTGTCCTTCATGTGTTTTTTGGCCACCATGGTCTGCGTGCTGGCGAAATGTTGGCATGTGATGAAAGATGGAACTTATTCTATGAAGTTAGCGTAAAAATAGCTTGGAGTTTATTTTTGAGGGTAGACGTTGTACTGTGAAACCTATTAAGTGGTTATACTAATTTTCTATTTCTACATCCAGATTTATTTGTGGAATATTTTGAGAAGACTTAGGTCTTAATGTGTATGATTGTGACAAAAAAAAAAGTTTCTGCTTGCTTGAAAACAGAACGTACCAGTCTACTCGAGATAAATACTCTATTTGAGTGCTTACGGGTAATTTCTAAAATACTGGTGTATTTTCACAGGCTGGACACAACTCTCATAGACTTTACAGACATGAAGTGCCAACGAGGGGATTTAAGCTTCATTTTTAATGGTGATGCAGCACCCTCTGAATCTTTTGTAGTTTTAGACAATGAACAAAAAGTGTACCAGCGAATACATCACGAGGTGAGTATCCGTGTGAACACAGGGTGTGAAGTACCTCAAGCTTACTGCCCATCAGAAGTCTGACTGAACTTACTAAACAAAGTGTGCCTCTCAAAAAGACCCAAACCATGAAGTAATACAAACCAAGTATTTTTTTTGTTCAGCTGATGTAACTAAAGCTCTGGTCACATAAAATTTCCTTATGAAGAACTGCCTTTGGATACGGACTTCTAAATGGGGAAAACGTAGAGTATGAAATATCTGTTAGAAAAGACACTGTCATTCTGAGTAGGTAAATAGCTTTTAAAGTTTGAAGTGTGGCACTACATCTTTCCAGTGGGCTTAATTTGGGTGTCCTCGGGTAGGTTTTCAAGTTTACTTGCTGCTGCCTTGCACCCGTTTAGTCACTCTGTGGCCAGTGTAGCTGTAAACAGTGCAAGGGTATGACTCAGTGGTCCCCTAGTATTTATTGGAGTTTATAATTATAGCTTCACCCACCAATCACTTAAGAATGGATCTTTGCTTATGCAAAGGGTGTTGCTGGAGAGCTTCAGGATAAGTCACACTTAAATATTAATTGTCCAAGATGAAACTGTTTTGTTAACCAGCTCAGCTTCTGTAAAACAGGCTGAAAATTCAGGAAATGCTGATTCTGGGAAAGGTTCCAAAAGAATAGTTGTATTGATTTTAGGTTTTAAGAAGTAATCATTTATCATTAGTTATTTGCTGTATTTGGAAATTTTCCTTCTAGGAGTCGGAGATGGAAACAGAGGAAGAGGTTGACATTCTGATGAGCAGCGATATTTACTCAGCAACATTATCAACCAAATCAATTACCTTCACTCGTGCCCAAACAGGATGGCTTTTTCGAGAAGACAAAACAGTAAGCCAAAAGAAGATTTCACAGTCTGGCGTTACCAGGGACAAAGTTCAGAAAGTCTTACGGCAATGTGATTGGGGAAAAAAGTGAAAGACTAAGACACTGCAGGGGTGGGGTGGTGATGCTTTCCCTGCCCTCACTAGTGTGGTCACTTTGACCACATAGCATTATCTGACGGACTCCATTCTTAAGAAAATGGTACCCTGGAAACAGATAACTATAGCTGGTGTGTATGTGAGGGAAACAGACTGTACAGAAAGTAGCTATTCTGTGATGATATAGTCTGCAAATTCACTCCAGGATTTATGGTAAGGATTCTCTTATATGCTCCTGTGTCTGTGAAATGCAGGAAGATGCAAGCGTTCTGGGTACAGTTTCCTTTGCATGTGCTTTCCAGTTTTTTGTCATGCTGTTTGAGGTACAAATTCTTCGCTGTGAAAACATTAACATGCATGTAAACTATAATGTAACTTGTCATTGAAGGAGTTTTTAGTCAGATTTCCCTTGGCCACTCTCAGATTCTTAAACAATCTTTTCTCACTTAGTTGTTTCTGATGGAACTCTTGTGTTTGTGCTGTACGTATGTTATTGGGAGTGTACAATGATAGCTTGCGTGGTTGGTTGTGTAAATTTAAATTACAACATTTCAATTATGTGTATATACAATAATGTAAATGTTTTTCTTTTATCTTCTGCAATTAATTCATGTCTAATTCATCTCTTACAGGAAAGAGTAGGAAACTTTTTGGCAGATTTCTACCTGGTTAATGGACTTGTATTAGAATCAAGAAAAAGAAGAGAACATCTCAGTGAAGAGGATATTCTTCGAAATAAAGCTATCATGGAGAGCCTGAGTAAAGGTGGCAACTTAATGGAACAAAATTTTGAGGTATGCTTATGTCATTCTTTACACTGATTTTTTTTTTCAGAAGGGAATAAACTTTTACACTAATAATTTATGGATGTTTTTGTTCTATTATGACTGTCTGTATTTTAAAGTAATAAATATGACCTATAAGTGTAATTGTAGCCATTAGATTGTTAATTATCCTGATGAGTGCACACACTGAGAAATTTCTTTGATTATATTGAATATTTCAGTCATAATTAGTATCTTAATAAAAGACGATGTTTTTAGCTTTGACAAATCACTAAGTTCTTTACACCAAATGTTTGTTGTTTAGAATGCCCTTCTGGTTCTCTTTTTCAATCATGTTTTCCCTTAGCTTCATTAAAGTGGACTAAGCCTGTTATTATCACCATGAAATCAAGAGCTATTCAGAATGAGCCAGCCATCATCTGGAAACATGCATACAGCCTTTTAAAAAGGATTAATTTATTTCTGTATTAGTTTGTGGTTTGTTACTCGTCATTCAGGCTCTTGAATTAACTGATTAACCAAAGCATTAAAACAGCCAACTTCTGTGTAAATTGCTGTTTGAGGCGTAATATCTAAATGCAGCCTATGAAAGGAAGAGTAGGAGATGGAAAAGCCATGTGAAGTATCAGCTGCAAACCAAGTACATCTGTTGAATAGTAAAATTCTAAAAATATATGGAAAGATAAACAGCTATGACATGTTTCTCTGAACAGCCTGTCAGACGGCAGTCACTTACTCCACCATCACCCAATACAATTACATGGGAAGAGTACATATCTGCTGAAAATGGAAAGTAAGTGATTTTGTTTCATTGGCATTAACTTCCATAGACACCATTAGGTTGCTGGTACTTTTTTTTCAGTGTCCTGTAGTTTGTGGGTGCTTTTGGTTTTAGCTTTCAAGGGACAGAGGAGTCTTGCTGTTGATTGCTTGGATGTTTAACGTGTGTCTGTGGACTGAGGAAACCGGCTGGGAAGCTGCTGCCTGTACGCACAAACAGTATTGTGCCAGTTGATGATAAAAAATATTGTTTGGTCACATGCCCGGTACCTATGGCTTGAAATTTAAACATTTTGAAAATACGTGCATCTTAGCTGGCATTTCTTAAAGGAAGACTCTTCTGTCAAACTTATTGCTCTAATTCATTGATCTCTTCATATGATAGTAATAAATATTTCAATTCACTGCGTTTAAAATCTAATGAGCCCAGTAGCAATGTCAGCGAGCAAAAACACGCCTCTGTATGCAGTTGTACTCCAGAAGCAGAACTCCTTGTACTAGTGAGGTTTTTGCAAGATGCTCTCCTCTAGGCGTGTAATTTAGGTAGTGAGCAGTTATATTTTAAATTCATTTACAGTAGCTTCATTTGTAAAATATCCAACCAGTTGAGGCTTTTTCCAAGCGTTAAATGTTCCCCAGCTGTTGCATGTAGAAGGGCCCAGAAGTAAATGTCTTTTTTCAGCAGACACCATAGGTTGTCCTATAGGCAGATGTAACCAGGGAAGATGATGATATTACAGTTCAGGCTTACTAAAAATGCATGTGTATTTTTTTCACTTTCATTTTTATGTATTTAAAATAGAATAAATATTCAAGCATAATAAGTAGGTTATGCATGATCAATGTAGAAGAATGTGCCTGTTTTGATAAGAGCAGCTTTCAATAGTCTAACCTAAAGGGTGTTCAATGGAAATTCGAGGTTCTAGCTAATATAGATCAGATGCCAGGAACATCTGGTACCTTATGGCTGTTCTTCTATTACTGGCTTTCTGTCCTGTTTTCCATTACAGTCTTCTAGTGACAGAATAACTTTTCTGCTTTCTCTGAGATTGTGAAGAGATTGTGAAACAAAATTTGCTACTTTAATCACATGCAGACTATTGTAGTTAACATTTGCAAGCAGCTGGTGAATGTATTTCTAGGTAATTGCCATTCTGTAGCAGTTATTAATGTAACATGCATGTGGAGTTATTTGAAGACTTCTGTCTTTTCCCTGTTTCTGTCTTGCCTCCAGGTTTAGCAGAACTCATACAAATGTAAATTGAGGTGGCTACCAACTGATGTTTTTTTCCATGCACAGCTTCTATTTTAAAATATTTGCTTTAATTTGGGGATTCTTTACTTCTCAAAACTGAGTCTTTATTCCTTCCTTTAAAAATGGGGTTCCACTGAGAGGGGAAAAAATGCCTTTGTCCTTCTCCCCATTGCAGGGCTCCTCATCTGGGTAGAGAGCTGGTCTGCAAAGAAAGCAAGAAGACCTTTAAAGCCACAATAGCTATGAGCCAGGAATTTCCCTTAGGAATTGAATCGTAAGTCAGAATTACTGACCATAAATATTACTTACATGGAAGAAATATGCTAATGCAGAATGCTTTGTGTCTTCAGGTTAGGGACTTCGGTGGTTTAAAAACCATGAATGAAGCCGTGTTGTTACCAAGTAAATTGTCAGCGTTACAGACCTCACTGCTGGCGTGCCTGTTCTCGGATGAGACCAGGGGCTTGATGAGGTTTATTGTTAACTTGTCGCAATGCTCATGCGCCTGATTCTACAGAATACTCAGCCACTTGTGCCCATAACAAGTTTCAGGACAAAGCTCTATCCTCTAAATCGATACAGAACCATGTCAGGTTCTGTATGTCTTTAGAGGAGAGGGTGTAGTGGTATGTGCCTCAGCTCCTGGTGTGAAGTGAGGGCAAGAAGCAAATGTATTGATGTTTATTTGTATGCCCGTGATAATACAGTGTGGATCATTAAGAACTGAATGTGACGATGATATTGAAGCTATACATACACACACACACACGCATAATCAGCGTGATGTAACTTTTCAAATCCTTTTTTATCACCTTTTATCACTTTTAAAAATCTTGTATCATCTTCAGGCCAACTTCCTCTATTTTAACAGGTTGATCTGTATGTTCACAGCACCTTGCTCTTCGGGTTATTTTTATCTTTTCCAGAGAGGAAAGCCTGTGAAACAACTGGTAATGAAATCTTTTCTCCTTTCCAGATTATTGAATGTTTTAGAAGTAATTGCACCCTTCAAGCACTTTAACAAACTTAGAGAATTTGTTCAAATGAAGCTTCCACCAGGCTTTCCTGTAAAATTAGGTAAGGCTACTCTAACAATTCTAGTGGGTCTATTTTTCCAAAATGTGTGTTTATTCTATACAACATGTTCAAAAATTCTGAATTTTGGCAAAGAGCTCTTACATAAGTGCGTGTTGCTGTAGATTTCAGGGGAACGTAGTTACAGAGCTGCAAGCAGTGTTTGGTTTGAAAAGGCAAATCTGCAGCTCAAAGGAGATTATAGCCGTAGCCAGGAAGAGACCTCTGTAATTTACGTTTTCCTAAAGCTAGGGTCTTCTTCTAAGAATAATACAGATAAGCTGAAGTGTCCTTGCCTTAAAGCATGATCTTAGTCACGAGTTAACTTTATAGTATTTGTATTTTTTCCTCAAAGTTTATTGGTGATGTATTATTCAATTACAGATAAATAGAAATGAAAACATTACCCTTGCTACCAGATAAAGGCATATGAAACAATTTATTCATGGGTATTGATTATCACAGCACAAACTGTCAGAAAGTAATAGTACATTTTCTAAATGTTAGAGGATTCCTTGCATCCCAGGGAGCTGTTTAAGCTTGGACGTTCTGAACAGACTGTATTCGCCCCCTGTCACACTCGTACAGTTCTGTTTATGGATTGAGGCTTGCAAAGTTCTTTCAATCCCCCCTGTCTCACTGTGGGGGAGTGAACAACCGGCTGTGTGTGTGGTGGTCAGCGTTCTTCCAGGTTGAACCACAACAGCCGGGAAGGGTTCCCTGGTTATCAGTCTGCATCAAGAAAGGAAAGTCATGGAGTTCATTATATTAATATTTTTTGAATGGTGTATTGAGTTGGATATTGTTTCCCTGCTCCGGTATCTGAGCATTTTCTGAAGTAACTTTATTATAAGCACCTCCTCTTTTTTTAGGAGTTTTGAATTGCCATCTTGTGAAATATTAAACAAGCTTCTACATATTAAGCAAGTCTGAAGTTACAAATCATTAAATAATAGTTGGCAATTACTGGCAAGCCAGTGTATCTCTGACTTTTCCCTGTGTTTGTTTCCTACCTAGATATTCCTGTATTTCCCACCATCACAGCCACTGTGACTTTTCAGGAGTTCCGTTACGATGAATTTGACGAATCCATCTTCACTATTCCTGATGATTACAAGGAGGACCCCAGCCGTTTTCCTGATCTCTAATTAAACTGGAAGGTTAATGGTGAATAACAAAATAACAATACCAGCGTACCACAGTGAAAGCAAGTGGATGCAAATAGCCCACAGATAGAGATAAAGGTGTGGGTCATAAAGGAAGGGATAAACTTAATCCAGAAGAAAAGGGAACGTGCATCAAATGACTGATGTACCGATACTCACTCTAACGGGCATCTAATCTAGTTCCTGATTTACAGCAAGTCTCCTGCTGTGTTGTTCACACTTTTATACATCCAGTACTGCAAGCGTGGTAGTCTGACACCTCAATGACCCTGAGAATACTTAACAGCTGTGAGGACTATCATTCGTTTTTAAATTTTTTTACATTTCTTGGTGATACAAAAAGCACTCTTGGACCATTAGCATAAAAGTGGAAATGTCTTAGCTGGATATTAGTCCTTTAAAACATCCCACCATATTCTAAGATGACGGTATTATATTCTTTCAAGCTTTGTTTTCGAGAATTGTAAACTATGTATCATTATGTATAGTTCAGTAACTTGAATGTTAGTTGAATGCATATTAGGAGGAATGTGTTTTCTGTAGTTGAATGAACCAAATGGTAACCATTAAACAATTGCATTTTCTATTGCAATACACTTCAGAAATAGCATTCACTCTGCAGGGAATAAGGTACCTCCTCTAGCACCTTAGTGCAACCCATTGTGGTGCTATCCATGTCTCTGAACCATTAATTTCTTCACTGAGCTGTTCGTTAATCTTGCTTTCATTGGCCCTGCGCATAACTTCTCTTCAAACTGGCTTGGAAAGGCCCCTCTGTGTCCATGACGCGTCCTGATTAGCATGCTTGAAAGTTCATTAGCTAGAAGTCGCCACTTTTCTTCATCTTTCACGTTCACTTAGGAGACTTGCTCCGTAATGGTTGAACATCAGCTAGGTTATCTCGTATTTAGCAGCCACTGGAAAACACGGGGTGCTTCTAAAGAGTTCCTAGAACAATAAGCTCAAGCATCAAGTCTTTGTATGAGGAGAAAGGTTTTCTTGGAGTTAGTTCAATTGTAGTGCACACTGAATAGGGTTCGCCTTAGAGGATTTTATTTGCAAATGCTTAGAATATTTCCAAATTATTTTTTCCCCTTACTATTTTTAATAGGTAGGGGTTTCAGTACCCCAGCTTCTTGAGCTGCTTCTTGAGCTTACTCTCATTCCAAGTGGTTCCGGTCTCCTAATTTGACAAAAATCCAGCTTTTTGGTTTGTTAGAAAGAATTTGTGCAAAAGGCTAATGGTGCTATTTGTTCGTATTAAGAAATTTAGGTTAAAGTGCTGTGGTGTAACTGTACAAAAATGTAAATATTTTCAAAATTATATTCTTTGTGCACTGTAGTTAAAACTTTTTCTGGAAATAATAGAGTTAAGTATCAAAATTTATTATCAAGAGTACCATCAATGCTTAGTGAAGGTAACCAACCTAACTAACCATGCGGATGATACGTGGAGATAGCTTATCACAAGGCAATAAAAGCTGACTTGTCAGGCACATTGGTAGAATGTGGAAATCTGTGTCTGAAGGAGAAACTCAAAACTTCTGGAATCTACCTGTATAAAACCCAAAGAGGCTGCTCTAGAGAAATACAGTATCCACTCTATAAATGGAGTCCTGATGAATCACTATCAGCAAAGTAAAGATGAGCTGAAATTAGGAAATTGAGGTTGATCCTTGGCCAGCATCACTTCAAACCTGCACGTTAGATGGGTGAGTAATGCTCACTTTGCAGACTGTGACTGATACACTGGAGTTACTAATCCAAGATCAAATAAAAATAAAACAATAGGGAAAAAAGAAAGGGAAATGTAAAATTTTTGTAATTATGTTTGAGTACTGTATCGATAGCAGATGTTGAACAATTGGTAGGAATGATAGGACTTGTTCTTCCAAGTTATTATGAATTCCTAACGTGTTTCACATCTATGGTATAAATTGACACCCACCTCGAGTTCTTAGAACCAGCTGAGATCCTTACCACAAGAGAGCCAGACTGAATGTATGTAGAGACTGAATTGTCCAGTCGGTGCTGGAGGTCAGGATTAAGCGTTAACGGGGCCAAATGTCGAATACTCCCGTTGCCCTCTTTTACAAATACCCAATGCAGAGAAGAATGTTTGGGGCAGTGCTGCTGGATCAGGTTTTGTGGCAGGCACAAAACTGAGGAGAGTACGGGTGCCATAAAGTTGCTTGGAGACTTCAGCAGATGCAGAAGGCTGTTTCTTCATAACGTGAATGTTAGAAATCTTTATTTTTATTTTTTTCTCCTCAGTATTACAGGGAAAGAACCATGTGTTTCGTTACTTTGTGCTTTCGGTTATTCCAAAATATCACAGCTTGCTGACATAGGAAGGAGCCTACGTAGCTGGGGCTCTGTATTTTAGGCAACGTAGCAACTGCAATGGACTGGATTCCAGATCTTAAACAAAAAAACAAGCAAAAAACCCCACTAACAACAGTTATCACCTTTGAGTGTAGCCTTATGTGAAATAGAGGGGTCTGTATATCTCCGTCTGCCTGTAGAAGAGACTTTACTGCTGGTGGCCAGGGAGGTATGGCTGGAAGCCCACTGCAGGTTGTGGAAACGTGGTCAGTGACTTCCACGGACTCTGGCTGGAGATTTTTTTTTGTTCTTTTTAATCTTCATGACTACACAATGACTAACTTTGATACATTTTAAGATTTGCAGAAACTTTTTATAGTGGATTGCTATACTAAGGCTTGCTTTAATTTGGAGCATCAGCAGAGAAGAATGGACACAGGTTTTGTTGACTGTAGTCTTTTTGCATTGTTGTAGTGAACGTACTACTGCTTTTCTTCTTACTCTGAAGCCGACTGATCTGACTCCATCAGATTGTCCTTTCCAGTCCAGTGACTGTTTTTTAGATTCCTGTGACAGCCTCATTAAGTGAGAATTGGTGAACTGTTTCTCGGTACATTTCCTTCCAACTTCCGGTGATGTGTTTTCTGTCTGAAACATTCCTAGTGATGAGTTTTAAAACACTGTTAAAAGCGTACGGACACTTTGGGCATGGTTTGCTGATCAATACACTGAAAGCTGTAGGAATCTTCGTTAGCCAGAGGAACGTGTCTTGCGTTAGGCTGAGCCTGTGCTGGGGAGCTGGGTGCTGGCCCGCTGGCAGCACCCCGGGGCTGGGAGCTGCTGTGCTCCCTGGCAGCACAGCTGTGCTGGTGCGGTTCTCCAGTGGTGGCTGTGTCCACACCGGTATAAATGTTTTATCCAATATAATTTGTTTTGCTTGCAAGGTTTTTTTTATTGTACTGACACACTGCGTATTTGTCAGTACGGAGCCATCCACGCAGAAGCTTTGTCGGCGCTGTAGGTGGGTGAAGTGTTTCTTGTCTAGATGTAGCCTCGGCCCCCAGCTGTGCTGTGGGCGTCGGTGTCCGTTACCACTTAGATCTCCTCTTTGGATATCTTTTGGAAAACTTACCTTTTTTAGCAGGATTGATCTAGCGGAACTTAATTTCTGTTTTTTCCCTTAATCTTTTCCTTAAGACCACGTTAGGTATTAAGGAAGGTTTGTCCCCTTACAACGAATACATATCCCCAGAGGTTGTCTCGTTGCTGCCTCGTAGCAAGAAGCCCAGCCGCTCCAGCATTTTAATGCCACCTGTGCATGTGTGGGGACTTCCATCGCAACACAATTCCATGGAATGTGAATATCTGGGTAACAAAAACGCATTTCTGGACCTATACTGGTGGAGTTGTGTGGTGTCACCTGTGACATAGCTGGGCTGGGAGAGGCAGCTTTCACAGCCAGTGCAAGAGCCACGGTGCTAAGACCCACGCTGGCACCGTGGGGCTCCCAGAGGTGAAGCTGATGGTGCGAGAGCGATGCCTGGAGGGGAGGTCTCTGTGTACCAGGGCTGTGAGAGGGACAACCTCAGCACAGAGCTTGGGTGGTGTTTCTCTCTGATCTCACCACATAACTTTTTCTGGTTGATGAGAGATTTTTTTCTTATTCATAAGTCTTAAAAGACAGCCACTAATTTTGGTAAACTGAAATAAGAAATTGTTGCAAATAAATTCTAGGGGTTGTTTCTTAACCAAACTGTCTTACTGGTCTTCCAAAACATTGCTTTAATTTGTGGCAAAGGGAATGCGTTTTCTTTTTCCTTTCAAGGAGCTGCTGTTCCAGTCACTGTACTCACTTTACTGCAATTCTTGATTTATGTATTGAAATTATTTGTTTTTAAAAAAAAAAGCTCTGGATATATTTGTGCTGGAAACCCATATTGTTGATATTCAAAGCAACTGTCCATTTTTAAATGTATTTGTTCTCGATTTTTAATTCATGCAAGGATAACTGCATTATTTAATCTGTATTAACAAATTTCCTGTAATGCTGCAGTTTCACATTTATTTTCCTTACAATTTGTAACTATCATGGAAACAATGTCACGTTTTTTGCATCTTACTAGTTTTTTGGTCCATGTTTTTAACTTACCTTCACTAATAGTAATTTTTTGGTTGTATCATTTGTTAGAATAAAGACCAAAATATGCTGTTCGGTTCTGAAAGTGTTCAACATGTGAAAATCAAGTTTGATGCTCCCTCCACGTGGTACTCTTGAGAGTATAGAGGTGTACATCTCTGAGCAAGGATTTGATCTGAGGAGATGAGTTCACACTGCTGCATTCTGCAAGGGCATTTTATTGGTCAGTTTTTAAATAAAAGTCTCAATTTTCAGCCTAGCACTGTTTTTTTACTCTTTGTGAAGCTCTGAAATGTTACGGAACTAAGTACGCTGTGGGATTGCAGTAGTGGTAGATCATGAACCACAGCTTCTACTGTACCTAGAGGTGAAGGAGACAGAGATCCTCCTTGGAGAGAAAAAGGAGACTTTTTAAGGTTAACTGTATTCAGTAATGACTTTAGTTTTATGTCTTAAATCCAGAATTAAACACATGAAAATGTGAAAACTGGTCATAAGAGTAATCAAAGAACACCTATGGACAATGACCTTTTAACAATCACTTGTAAGAGGAAAGTAGAACTAACATTTAGAGAGCTACAAAGTTAATTAAAACAGTAAAAGCACAGACTTCAGTCAACAGGTGGGTATACTTGTAACCTTCATGGTGGGGTTGGTATAATGTAGGTAGCTTCATATGTAGGTAGCTTCAAGCCTGGAAGGCTGGCTTTGGCCAAAATGAAGTACATTCAATTTAAAATGGGTATGTCAACACTTACTCTTTCTTCAGGGATTTCATCCAGCCTGTCTTGCTCAGTCCTACTTTCACAGTAATCATTCTTTCTTCATGTAGTGGGAGGCATCCTTGTATGATGTCCCAGTCCTCAAGACTAGAGGGAATGCATGCTGCTGGGTGTCTTGATAGTGGCATGCAAACAGAACAGCCACTACCAGGAATGTGAGCAAATATTGCTGAAATCTGGCAGTGGTGAATGTAAGGTTGCTGTATGAACAAAAACGAACTCTCTTTGGTACTAGGTTTGTTTGTTTGTTAAGACTGCTAGTGGCAGAAATGCTTAGCACAGGAATTAACAATTGCCAACATAAACAGTCCCCTCCTCTATTGCTATACTCTTGACCTTTGGTTCCTAGCTGTCATTTTCCAAGGAGGTCAGGTTTGGCCTAAAAATAGCTACTGCTCTTTGCTTGCAGTCTGCAAGCAGAAAGTGGGAGTTAAGAAGGAATGACTTTTACACGCTCTTCAGTTCACAATTAGCAACCCTTACTGACCACCTCTCAATGTAATTTTAAGCAGGAAAAAACGTTCTGCAAGTTACTCCTTTAAGTTACAGCCACTTCCAGGAATGCTAGAGGACGGGGGGGCTGCTACTCAGTCAGGATTAAACCACTCAGGTAAGGCAGAGACTTGTTACATGACTTGAAAAGCTTCACCTCAAGGCAGAGGCGAACTCTAGTAGTAATTATTAATCAATTATCAATCCAAAGTTAAATTACTAAAAATAAAGATCTGGAGTCAGCGCTCTGTGAGAGCTGGTGTACATGTACATGGGCGCAGCATGTGTGAGGAGGAAGGCAGCGCTCAGCTCTGCACCGGTACTGAAGGAGAACACCGACCTGTTCCGGGCTGGTTCCTAAAGCCCCCGGCAGCCCACCTCTCACCGCCCCTCGCTACCGGCTCCCAGGCTGTAAAAGCCAGCCAAGACCAGCTCTCATGCTGCAAGGCAGTAAAATGGGCACAATTAGAAAATGTAGACCCAAAAAGCACTGAGAAAGCATGCTCTTGTTTCTCCAGTCTATACAGTTAGGCTTGGGCAGCCTGAGGTACGCAGTTAAAGCAGAACACAGACTTTGTTACTAAAATAAACTGCCAATCATTTAACTTAATTAAATGTAGCACTGTACATGTCAGCCCTGGATTTACCACCTTTAGCTCAATACTCTGGTAAGGATCTGACTTAGCTCTTTCATTACAACATGTTAATGACTTTCACAACAACAAGGTCTAAGATCAAGGAGGTTTACTTTATTACTATAAATTGTTTTTATGTTCTTATACTTCACATATAAATACCTTGACAACTAAAAAGGCACATCTAGGAAGACATCATGCACCTTGTCCGTGTCTCTATTTTGTTACAAGACCTATCAGGTTCTCTCCACTGTCAGAAATAAAAGCCTACAACTGTTTTTATGACATATACCTCTCTGTATTGACAAAATACTTCAAACAGTTGGTAAAAATTTACATTTCTACAAATTCTAAAAAATGACACTTCATATCTAAATGGCAAGTTCCACTTTGCCTAGGGCAAAAGGACAGTTTAAAAAAAAGGTGATTTGACTCATCAGATTCTAAAATTCAAGCACCACTTACAGTTTTATTCCAAAACTTACTGATTCTAATCAGTAAGGTTTCAGTTCCTGGCATAACAGCCTATTTTATATGTACAAAGCACTTGCTGCTTCCTGTTTCTGTATCTTCCATCAGCATCCTAAAAATAAAAGATGAATGTTCATACTTCAATGAAAATACAGAATTTACAAATACGTTTCTTTAAAGAATTTGCCCCTTAATACCTCTAGATTACCATTTCAGCCCGTCCCCTTTATTCCCAAAGTAAAAGACTTCTTAGTATAACATATTTAACTCAAGCTAAAATGGCAGGCTTAACAGTTTTGTCACTGTACTTCGTTTTTAAAAAGATTGAGTTGTTATAGTCTTTGAAATACATAGATGAAGAAAAATGTATTCTCTAAAAAGGAATGAGGTAAAGATTCACACATTCCGTGGTGTAAATAAATACCAGTAAAGTTTTATAGGAACAGGAATATAAGTTTACGGGTTTTATTATCAAAGTTTTGTAAAACAATTTCAGAAACTGTACATCAACATGGCACAGACTGTAGCCTACTTTTGTCTTTTTACCTGCACAAAAGTAAAAGCTCTTGAGCTTCTGTAACTAAGAAAACAGCTTGCCTACCTACTTTGCATATAACATGGAATCACTGTGTGCATAAGATTACTACTGCAGTGACAGTAACACAAATTTATTAGTTTATACAACTTGAGATCAAGTAGAAAGTACATTATCAAGTAGACTTGCTTTTAAAAGCATACAAAGATCAATTTTAAAATGCACTACCTTTTTGCAATGTGTCTAGCTCATTAACAAATAAAACAACCTGGATTATGAAGACTGCACAAATCAACCTTTAATCACTGGGTACAGTTCAAGCAGAGACTTTCGCTCCCAAGGCCCAAGACCAAAAGCTAAGAACCATTACAACTTGTCACTTTCTGCTGCCTGGGATGGATTTGAACTGACAGATTAAAATAAGTCCTCAAAAAGGTCAGTGCATTTTAACTTTGTCAAAGCCAAACAAAATCCACCAGAAAAAGAAACAAAACAAAACAAAAAACAAAACGAACAAAAGAAGCCCAGCCATGTGGCTTGAAAACAAAACAAAAAACCCCTACCTATATCAGAATGCTTATTTTCAGATGTACTGTCATTTTTTGTGTAGTCACACTTAAGACCCTTAAGTAGATCCACCATATGTTGTAAGATTTTAGAACATTTAGGATGTTTCTGCCACAATCAACATGCAGTCAGTGCATTCCCTATACTGCTCTATTACTGCAATGAATCAAATTCTAGAAACACTATCATAAGTGAGCTGATTTACTAAAGGAGGTCATACAACAAACAGTCCATGCCTGCTGTAGATGCATGCAGCTTTTTGCTTTTGCTTGAAGCATCACCGAGTTAGTAAAGATTGCTTGGACACGCAATCCCTTTTGTCCGGAACAAGAATGGTTACCTTTCTATAAAGCTTTTGATGGGAGTTAGTATCAGGAGCTTTACAAACCATATATAGCTTAGAGCTGTATACATCTAGATTTAGGATTAACAAGTACAGCATAAAAGAATCACACAGGAATGACACTGATGCACGTCTGCAGCTGTGTTCACTGCAAAGGCAAAATTCAGTCACTCATATCCATGTCTTCTTCGTGATGATCATCCCCATTTACTTTTGATTCCCTTGATGAATCTCCACTTCCTTTGTCTGCTGCAGACTCCTTTACTTTAGGAGAAGAAGAATCTGCCATTTTCTTTTCTTCCTTTTTCTCCTTCTCGCTGTCATAACCTTGTTCTTCTTCATCGTAATCCCTTGTGACCTGCTTCGCCGAGATAAAAAAATAAAAATTACAACTTGCTTTCAAAGCCCCTGTGGGTTTAAGGTTAGTGCTACAGTAAAGGTGGTGAATAAACAGGTTTTTAAAACATACTTTCACATCTTTATCACTTTCGGATTTTCGTTCTCGATCCTTCTCTTTGTCTTTGCTTTTTTTTTTCTTGCTGGTTGATCGTTCCCTCTCATCTCTACTTCTCTCTTTGTCTTTATCCTTCTTTTTTTCCTTTTTATGCCTATAATGTTTAAGAATGAAAATCACAATAACACCATTCCATAAATCGAACACAAATTACATCCAGTTACCCACTGTTTTTTAAACATCTAAAGGGAGAAAGAGTCATGAGCAACTAAGATTCACCATTTGCTTTCATAAAACAACCAAACATCCTGATTTCTTAACTCCAGATCAAGAACAAACACCACAAAGTGAAGTCTAATAAATGCTTTTGTTAAGAATAGCAACACTGCAGTGTTTTAAGGAGAACTGCAATTTCCACATTTAGGGAAAAATGATCACATGGCTAGGCCTCCCAGAAGGCAATTGACCAGTATTGTATAGAGCCAAATAGACCTGGAACTCTGGATGTCTCTTACGCCTCGTCCCTACAATACCTCATTTTGGAGCTCTTGGGTACTAACACACAGAAGCTCTATGCTTGAAGCTGATTAAATTATGATAAAAGGTAGCAGGCAGCAGAGACCCACTCTTTCTCTTAAGAAGTCAGCTCATGGCCTAGGTAGAAGAAACATGCCAAACAAACCATCTGCGAGTTGACCCCACTGTGATCTTTACTTTAAGTTCAGGTTCAGAATTTTCCCCCACAAAGCTTTTTTTTTTTAGCCAATTACTGACCTTCTTGGAGATGGGGACCGGGACATTTTCCTTTTAGGAGATCTGGGTTTTTTAGGTGACCGTGTTCCACTCCTGCTTCTTCTACGTCTTCTTTCTCTGTAGGGAACAGACATTAAAGCCTTTCTTTTTTTCTTTTTTTTTTTTAAGCTACAAATGCATCCATGGCTCCATAATAAGTACAGGTCAAAATGTAATAAATATATATGATAAATGGAAACTGATATTTACTATTAGCAGTACTGCAGAACTCATGCAGTTGCCAGTCAGAGTAAACTGTTTTCTATTCTACCACTGCCTTAATGAACAAATTAATAGTTTAAACTCTAATTTAAACTCTTTTAGGGATGCTGACTCTTACTTTATCCACAACAGACACAAAACACTTTGTTCTTGTTACTATAGTAAGTAGATTTTCGAAGCCGTTTTAAAAAAGAACACTGCTACACATCATGCCAGTATGTATTCCAGAAATCAGGAAATAGTTTAAAAGCGATACAGAGCAAGGAGTACAGTGCTTTGGGGTCAAAGAGAAACTATTCTAAGCCCAAATGATACCTCCAGAAAATTACAGTATCAGTATAGAGACATAGGTCCAGAGAGTGCACAAGCACATGTGCACACAACCAATATATCCGCATCAATCCTCATCATATTAAATACAAGAATGTTCCTTCTATAAAGGGGATAAAGCATACTGGAAATAGAGACCACAGAAACTTTTCAAGTTACCATACCTGCTTGTGCTTCTGGATCGTCTAGTTGTGCTGTAGCTCTTGGGAGGAGTTTTAGATCGTTTCTTCTCTTTCTCTTCTTTCTTTTTATCCCTTTTAGTAAAATAAACACTTTAAGTCATTTTCAGACTAATCATGTATTCACTACTACTGCTCTACAGGAAAATGAATGAAGACATGACAGTTACATTGGATAGCAGAAATATTTCTTATTTCTGGGGCCAGTCATATTAATGGAAAAGAAGAAAATATGACATTTATGGAGAAATAAAAGAGCTCTTTTATACCTACTGTGCACAAACAGCACAAACTGTTGACCCCTAGGAAAAGCACGTTACCTCTTTTTATGACTAACTGTGCACATGTGTAGGGCAAACTATAAAGATGCAACAAGAGAGTGCTATTAAAGAGCTGTTTGTTTAAACTAAAAAAAAAAAAACGGAAAAACGAACACCAGAATTTAAATTAATTTCTAGAAAATGCAACATGTTTAGTGAAGGATTACCTGGTTTTGGATGTGCTCCTGGATCTTCTGCTTCTCTCTCTGGAATGAGACCTCCTTCGCCTTGGACTTTTAGATCGCCTCCGGCTTCTCGATTTTGAGTGGGACCTTCTCCTTGATCTGCTTCTTGACCGTCTACCAATAATACATTGGACATGGGAGTTAAACACACGAAATGTTGCTATACCATTCAGAATTCATCATCTCAATGACGGTATTGCAATGCAATGACAAGGAAAACAGAATAAAGAGTAGAGAAAACCAAGCAAAGGAGTCGCATTAAGTCCACTGAGGAAACAGAAAAAAGGAAGTGCACAAACGCTAGACATGAAAGAAGAAATGATGCTTCAGTCAGCTCTCTTACTACGCTCATTGTGAGAAAGTAACAGTCCTATAGTAGAGAAAAACTGGCAAGTCATGTTGAAATGTGAAGAAGAGTTTCAAAATGCTAAAACCAAATAAAGGCCAATTACAGAATATGCAAGTAGCAAAGAAGTACAAATGAGAGGGTCATAGTTAAAATGGCTTTGCACAGACGGCTGGCATGGGCTGCCTGATTGGAGGTGACAAGCCAACAATATAAAATCAGCCAAATGCGTTTTTGTTTAGGTAGGTCAGTATTAAGATCTTTAGTCACGATACCCACACAGACCAAGGCTTTGATTTTTGACTTAGGTAACTTCCACCAAGCTGAATTGCTGCACACGCTAGAAACAAGCAGCTCAGCAGATAAACCTTACATGTACACCAATAATCGTGCTCACAGCAGTTTCTCAGTACTTGGTTTTAAGACAAATTATAATTACATAGGCACGCTGGAAAGAGATTGAAGAAAGAAAAGAGGTTTAAGGAACTAGTACAAAATGGACTGCCTATGGCACTTTAAGGGTTGATAGCAGTAAGACCTATGTACAAATCAAGGCTTTATGCCGTTTCCTATCTGAAACAAGAAACAGTAAACTACTTAAAGACAGAGTCCAAACACTCCTAGCCAAGGAAGCCCTGTCAGAGGATGCCCCATTCTTACAGTTCCTGAAGTTCTTGCTACAGTGGTTTAAGGTATTTTTGAGGTATTTTTGCTAGCATTACTCTCCCAACTTTCCTATAAAAACAGGAATAGGCCTTCATCTCACACTACATTCAAGCCAAATCATGGCTGTAGCTTTCTTCAGAATATTTGCATTCTCTTTGTCAGCATCCACGGGTCCAGTATCACTCCGAAGTAGTATTCTGAAGAAATTGTTCTGTTTTTTTGTTTGTTTGTTTGTTAAGTAAATGCAGTAACTACCTGTGTCTAGATGAAGAAGGTGTCCTCCTCCTCCTCGAGCGTGATCTTGACCTTGAATGCCTTCGTTTTTCATCTTTTTTATCTGGAGTTGGAAAGCAAAACTATAGTTAAAGAGATGCTAACGTTATTTTAGTAACCTAAAACTACAAAATAGAAAAATATTTACTAACTTCTACAGATCAGGGATTAAAGGAAAACATCACCGCAAACAAACATATCAAGGATGTCAAAGTTAAGTCTCCTGCTGTTTCCAATGAAGTCTCAGAGATGGCAATATGAACTTCAAACAGGGGAAGCTCAAACATTTTGCTATCTTCAAATCCAGTCAATTTTGGAAAAACAACAGAAGACTCTCTGCGTCATTCTGCAGGACACTTGCAGTATTAACACTGTGGCACAATTAAACACTTGTGAACTATGAACTCAGTCACCATAGATCATGGAAGCATTAAGCCAATATTGTGCTGACCATTACTTTTTGCCATACACTATGTTGAAAAAAACACCTCGAATTGAAAATTCCATGATTTAAAATTACCTGGCTCTATAGCAGCAGAAATTAACGACTGTGCTTCTCGTACTCTTTTCATTGCTTCTTCTATTTCTTTACTGGAGGTATCTGATTTCAGACTTGGTGAAACAAGACCTGCAGCTACATGGTTCAACCTGGAATAGAAAGACAGAATTTTATCTATTCAGTACGTCAGAATCCAAAAACCACAATCCTCCACTGTCAATTTATAGACTATCCAAAATGACTGACCCAAGTGAACCAGAACCTGCCTGCATTTTGTCATCTTTCAGATAACAAAGCAGTAAGTTTATGATGAAAAAGTTCAGAATGAAGTCTACACTGACAACAGTTGTATAAAGTACTAGCACACATGGCTTTAGAATTCTAGTAAGCTATAAATAGTAGGAGAGTTCACATTGTCTTGCACAGGCAAGTTTCTAACAATACTTTTCAGTACATTTTTGTATAATGTAATTTCAATTCTTATCACCTGAAAGAGCAGCTCCACAGGAAACAACATATTACACAATAGAAAGTCAGTTTCCTCTCTATAAGCCATACTGAGAACCCCACAAACAGCGATGAAAAATAAATTTCAGAAGTTCTGCTCTACACTGTAGTTTTAAAAACAATCAGGCATACCCAACATACCTCTGACTGATATTATTTAATATATTACCCTTGATAATTCAATCAGTTGTACGTTCTCTACTTACAGAAATGCCAAATTAAAAGAGAATAATACGCTGGAATAAAATTAAAAATGAAGATAGAACATATCCAGCTTTATCCACCAGTATAGATCAGATGGCTTTGGCTTGATACAAAAACAGTCCTTCCTTACTTGCTCTTCACATGTTTTAACGTTTTGGACAAAATTGTTCCTTTTCTATAAACCGAAATAAAAACTAGCAAATACACGTGTTTATTGTAAATTGCTCCTTCTTCTTTGAAGTAAGAAGACCTGCTATCTTTTATCACCTTCTGACAGCTGGAACACATGTAGATTCTTACTCTAGTCTTTTACAACTGTTGCTCACTTTGGATCATTCTCAACCATAGCTCGTTACAAGGGGTGTGCTGCCCCTCTTGCAAAAATGTCATACAAGAAACTAAATTTCTGTCTTTAACACAATGAAATTCGAGGGATGGACTAGTGTTATTCCATAGATCTAAGGCTGAATAATCTTAGTTTCCTGCCCCTCTTCTCCTTACAAAAGATCTCCAAGATATTAGGTTTCTCCAAAAGACTGGATACTGAACCACAGAAGATATAATTGCCAAGATTAAGTGTATTGTACAAATATTTCTAAATACTGAAGCTTACTTTGGATCCACTGTGCTCATAAGTTTTAGTAGCTGATCTGCTGCAAGAGACTGTGGGAAAAAAAAAAAAAAGTTAAAAGCTTGTCAGAAAATGCATATGCTTAAGATTATCATCACCCTCAGCAGTGACTACAAAAATCCCAGCGGTGTCTATACAAAAATCTCTAGAAATGGAAAGAAAAAAAGAGGGGGATGAGGACACAAAACAACCCCCTGCTATGTTACAGACAGAAAGATACACCACTCTATTTTAAAACTTGTGGATGGGGATGAAGGTCTGGCCACTACATTTCAGGGATGCTCAAGTACTTCTTTTCCCTCCAAAGGAGCCAAACAGCCTTTCCTGGGTGGTACCAAAGCACTTCAAAATACAAACCGGTACATACTTCTGGTATTTACAAGTTATTTCTCTGTCACTCCAAGAGAATACCAACCTCATTAGGGGACTAAGTCACATGCCCTTGGGAAGTCTTCAATGTCAACTTATAAATATGCAAAATCTTATTTACTCTAAAAATTTCATTACAAAGTGTATTTTACAGCTCTTAGGAAAACCCAGGTATTATCACCACTGGTAACATCACGAACCAAGGGTACATTAAAAAAGCAAAATGTTTTGTTCACAATAAATTAATTTATATGGAGGCAGCCATTTGCTGAATCCAAACAGCTTTACAATCAACTGGCTTAGAGAAAAAAAAAGAAAGTGAGTCATCATTCCAAATGGGTATTTTTCTAATTTGCATTTAGAATGCTCATTTTGCTTCTTTTATTTTGTTGTAAAACAAAACCAAATAATAGTGACGTGTGTCATGCAGAAATAGAATGCTAAATGAAGGATTTCTTAGAGAAGCATTAATAATTTAATACAATGTTTATCTACAGAACACACTCTCTGTACAGTATTTGGTTCTTATATAAGCCTTTGGGGATGTTTTAGAATCACAGAATCATCAAGGTTGGAAAAGACCTCCAAGACCATCTGGTCCAACCATCACCTTACCAGCAAGGTCACCCACTAGTGTTTGTAACACCTGTTCAAACATAAGTACAATATTTCCTGATCTTCACGTTGGTATTTAATACACTGGTGAACACTAAAAGCACCATGAATCTTAGCCCATCTGTCTACATGCTAGGGACAATAAAGAAAAATTTAGAATGTGTGACATACCTGAGAGTTTAAGTTTGCTCCAGGAAGCCCAAGAGCAGCTAGGGCAGGATCAAGAGCAGGAGCTCCTAAAGCAGCTAAAGGAACAGCACCAATCTGTAACAAAGACAGCAATTAGTCAAAGCCACATTAAAATCGATAAAAGGCTGATAATTCAAGGTTTAGAAGCATTACATGCATGGAAATTTGAAGCTAGCCAGAGAAAACTTTATAATAAGGTCAGTAAGAGTACTTTCTATAAGTACTCTAAAATGAGCGTTTCTGCTGCATCCCAGCAAGTAGGGAAAAAAAAGTAAAACCTTCCAATACATCCAAGAAATAGTTTAAAATGAAATTCTGTTAAGAGTTACCATGAAAATTCATTAAAAGTTTCTGAGCCAATTACCTCCTATTTAAGTCAGTTCAGGATTTGAAATTAACATATTTTATGTTCAAGGACAATTATTATATTTATTTTTATCAAATTAGGTTAAAAAAGGCAAATTTTAAAAAGTTTAAAAAGCTTCTGGGAGAATGGGTCTGAATTCCTTAAGACATGGATCTAGAAGCCTCATAAAAGAACGGCATTTTTTGGCCATTTAAAGTGAGATGACCAAAACACAGACTACTAATCTGCTGAAAAACTCGTGATCTTACACTAATTGAACGGTTCACAGTTGCTGTGAGGTCTTGCTCTCCCTGCCATTAATTCTCACTTCTTTCTTTTGGTCTGCTCTGGCACTCGTGAGTGTCATTTGTCAACCAGTTCAACAGAGCTGCCAGAGAAATTACTGTTGCGTTGCCCGCAACAAGCTTCTTCCATAACCTTCAGGTTTCAGAATTATACTTCAGCCTTTTCCCTCTACATAAGGTTAAAAGGAGCTTCCGAACAGCAGCAAGTACACCTTCAATGCAATCAGAAATAACAGAAGCTACACAATGTCCTAAGCACAAACTGAAGATGTAATCTGAAAAGTGCAGAATTAATGAAACCTAACTATTACTAATTTGCCTCTTGTACTTTGATTCTGTGTTGTGCAGTAAGATATGTGCTGTGCCAGAAACGTTTTCCATACTGTACTACTCTCACCGCTCATCTTCCATATGAATTTCAGTGTATTTTGATAGAGAAAATACATACTGCAATTTTTCCCCCCCTTAAGCTGGAGTATTAATGGAAGTTCTCTCTCCGCAGCACATCGCTCTCAGACTTCACAAATTTAAACTTCCATCTATAAGATCTCTACTCCTTGTCCAATTTGTCAGTAAGCATACAACGGAGAAAAGAGGGATATACAGTGGCCAGGAGACACCAGAAGTGTCATATTACATTAGGGAAACAGAAGTCTTCCACCTAGCACCTGATTCCTGCTCTGCCACACATTGTATCAGACAGCTGTAACAACACTATCCATCAAGATATACAAGCTAGCACATTCTGTGAATCAGCATTAGCACAGTATATTTGCCCTCCACCCCCCAAAGAAACGCAACAACCACAGCATAATTAAATTAGCATCTAGTAGTATATTTAATAGTTCCCCTTCACTTCAGTCTTAATTGGAAAGCCTACCTGAGAAAGTGGGTTGGGAGTAGGCAGGAGTCCACCCCCGGGCAGCAGACCTGCCACAGCATTAGCTGGTGCCAAGAGAGACAAAGCCTTAGTCTCATCAGGAATAACTCCTGCAGAGAAATAGCCTGGCATTAGAACGCATTCCATTTCAAAGGCAGAAAATACACAAATACACCCAGAAAATGTCTCCCTGATACACCACCTGAGTTTGTTGAAAGTACTTATGTTGGCTAAAATACAAAGCTTGATGTCTATTAATATTTATCATTAAATTTTTTTGTCAGAATGAAACTTCAATGTGTGAAAATTTGACTGTTCCTTTTTCTCTACAAATGGTTAAGTATCTAGAGCAAAAAAATAGCACAATACACACTACTTTTTTGTTAACACTGCCAAGATTTCATCACCTGTACTCGATTTTTAAGTCATGAACCAAACGTAAGCAAGCACAGTCGGTTCTCCAGGGGTGTGCTCTCAACTTTCAAAAGCTGTTTTATGAACAACGACTCGTGTCGGCTGCTTCACTACAAAGCACACAGAAAAATCAAGATACACAAGACAAAAAAAGTTTGATTTAGGGGTTAATAATATGGTACAGTTCACTATGTTTTCTTTTACACCTACCATATAAATTTTGTAAAACTTAAGAGAAGGTATGGAAATATATTTTGTTGAATCAAGCGTAGGGCTTTTGCTGACTTGTCAAATAAAAATGAAAGTCTCTGCAGATCTTCAAATACACGCTGTGTGTGTGTCTGTGGGTGGACAGGTGCATACGTACAGTATATGGTGGCACATTCCTTACCTGTGCAGTAAAATGCTTATGTTCCAATATGTGCCATGCTTATTGTACCAAGAATGCTGCTACATACTGCCATTTCAGAAGAAACTTCCGGCCCCAAATCTTGCAGCCAACTAAGACAAGTGTCTTATTTTACTGCCTGCTCTGCACATATCATTTTAAGGGTCCTACTGTGAAACAAGTACTTATATAGGTACTTTTTATTCTATCCAACAGCAAAAGCCCTATACAGATGGATTAATTTGTTAATGTGCCCAAGCCCCCAAAATGAGAGTTCAATAAAACAATTTTACTATATATTTGCAAATACCAGTAGTGTTTCTGTAATACATATTAAGAAACTGCATCTCATCATAAAACATACAATATGTACAGGGCACTTAAGAGAAACTGGATAAGCTGCAGAAGAAAACTGTTGGGTGGTATTTTCAGCAGGGCCTGGTATATAGTTCAGGCTGAACCAGGGAAAAGAACTGTAAAACACAACAACAAAAAAGAAAAACCACTGTTAAATAAAGGTAATGGTTCCTTCCACCTATACTGAGAAGTGCCGATAATATAAACAAATGTATAATACACAGCACTGTTATCTTGCTTGTGTCATTGAGCTGTCATCAATTTAGATACCAAAAGTTATGGAGGGAGAGGGGGGAAAAAGGTCATTTAGATAAAGGGCATTAATGCATAAATATATTAACATACCTACAGAAAGATTATGGGGTAATTTTGCATGCAAAATTATGTCTCAGAGGATATTTATAAATTATATCTAAACATTTCAAATTAGTGCAACTACAACATTTCTGGCATCTAAATACAAATCCTCAGACTTATTTTGAGACACCTCATAGAAGATCTGCATTCATTAAAAAAAATCATGCATCTGATCCTCTAATTGTTTTTTAAAAAAGTATTTAGAAATAAACTACAATTAAAAAAAAAAGCAATGAGGCCCCTCACCAGTTAATTTTCATGCTTCAAGAGTTTTTTTTACTGCTGCTTTGTTAGAACCATGAAATACTGTATGAATGTGTAGAAATGAAAGAAAAAGAAACAGACAAAAGAAACAAACATTAACCAAAGAACCTAAATACCCCCCCCAGCCACCTTTAATCTTAGAGTTCCTTCCAAATCTAGGAATATCACAGTGAAAATTACAATTAATACTAAACCTTACCGTAGACTTTGTGTATAGTTCTATAACACAAAGCAACAGCCAACACCAAAATGTCTGTGTATGCTACAATTGGAGTGCACTTGGGATATAGGGGATAAGTATTGCACTAAACAGATAATAAACATTCACTTTAGTGACAGGCAATATTAATACAGAATTATCACAGTAGAAAACAAAAGCAAAAAGGGCCCAGTTCAGCACACCAGTTAAGCATATGCCTGACTTTAAGCACGCGAGCAATTCCACTGTGGCTTTAAGAATCTTGCTGTATCGTGCTTAAATAAGTTGTTGACTTGGGAGCCTGGCAGTATGTATTTGGAGGGAAAACTATACTCCAATACAGGGACAGAAGCGTCTGGTTACAAAGCAAGGGGGCATAACTTTATTGGCTGAACACACCTCTTGCGATATGCCACAACAGTATGCCAAACCCGTTACCATTCTGATTTACCACCACAAGAAACAGCCCATAAGGAACACCGTGACTTAAATGGGCCCGTTAAAATACAATAAATATGTATTTTATTTTCTTTATACAGTCCAACCCAAAACTACTGGGCAGATTTCTCTATGTGCCAGATTTATCCACCATCAAGCACAATGGACAAGTCAGACGGACAAAGAGAAAATTGTTTTTATCCTTACTGGAAAAGTTAAACACTAATATTCTTGACCATAGGCCTCGGAGAGTATTTCAGTACAAACTCAGGTGGACCTCTATTTTATCATGCTTTAATATAAAGAGGAGAATGAGATGTCTTTCAACTGCTGTTATACCTAAACTAGTGAAAGCAGAGGCAATAAGTAACTCAACAGCAATTTCAGAACGTGTTCTGTACTCACAAAAAGCAGCAAGTCTCAGTCAAAGGTCATGCTGCAGATTCCTACATCCCATAAATTAAGTTTTCGTATCTTTTAAATTGCAAGAATACGAAGGTAAGACAGCTCCCCAGGCCTCAAAAGACATTCTATAGCATTATGCCTTGGCAAAAGGTCTGAACCCAGGCCATGTACCAAATTTATTATTGTAGCATGACTTAAATTGCAGAGGTTGTATTTAATTCAAGCAATTTGGGAAAACCAATTATTTCAGAAGTAAATCAAGAAACAGTACAATGGAAATCAATTACTTCTAAAGCAAGTCTAGAAGAGTTTAATAAGACTTCTGCAAGAAGAGGTGTCTTCTCAGCACTTTGCTTTTAAGTTCCAAAAACCCTGCTCATTGCCTTTCAAATTACTGTAACACCCTAAAATGTAAAAATAAAAAGAAGAAGAGAAAATGTAGTTAACAAGTGGTTACACCAGGAAAACACTTGGGGACTTGAGTGCTTGCTGGCCTTTAGTTAATGTCTAGAATCCCCTGTAGCTGCAGAGGACCCACTGTTTTTCAGTCATCTGGAAGGGCTTTGCATTTGCCTTCTCCACTACAAAAATCACACACACAAATAACAGAGAGAAGAGTTTATTATTTAGTGAAATTCTATAAAATATAGCAAGGCTGAACAAGAAATAAAATGGAATAAAAACTAGCACCAGTGCCCATTTGGCACCTCTTGGAAGATCTTGCTTCCCAATTAAACCGTAATGATTCAAACCCTTGGTATATTGGAGTTCACAACGAGAGCGAATGGCTTTCCAGGGAAGCTCCCAGCTAAATGCAATGGCAGCATCTCCCAAAACGTTACTCAACTCTCCCACGTTCTCTCAGGGAGGGAGAAACCGTTCTCATGAAGAGATTTATGCATACGTGAAAGAAGCAAATGCTTATTAAGGCAAAATTTCCTTAAAACATTGACCTGTTTGCATAAATTCATTTAGGAAAACATCTCACTGAAATTGATAGAGCATAATTTGCGAGTAATTCTGCCTAAACTGCTCGTATTCTAAACCGTACAAACCCAGTAAGAGTTAAACTTCCCAATTTCATTCAGTGTCACTAAACAACGAAGAAATATTTAATCCATGGGCAAATTGCAATATACCAAGGGTTTCAAAATGTTAATCTCTCATATGTTCGACATTTTACTAACCCTCATTTTTGTGAACTATACTGAAACGAAATGCCATATTTTGGCTTCATAGGCCATTAAACAAGTCACAAACCTTCTGCATATGGTACGACTATCAACGCTCTGTCAACGAACACAGTGTTTGTCAGATGCTGGGCCACAACTGCCGAGTCAGGATCGTGGAACTTTACAAAACAGACACGCGATGAAACAGGCAAAGGAGAATCACTGAAAAAGAAAGAACAAGAAGGAAGTTAAATGGGAATTTGTCTGCCATCATGAGACTTGTAACTAATGTGCTCTGTCCCCTTTCATCAAGCTAGAAAGTCATATGGACTATGTAAAAAATTACAGCTGGATGAAGCCACTTTCCTGGAAAAAATCACAGAAACGGTTTCCATGCCTCACCTGTAATCGAAAACGATTTCTAGTATGCAGGATATGTCTACGCCCAGTCACCTAAATGCAAATTAGTTTTCATGACCTATGTGAGAAAGGAAGGCTATGAAGTACTCAAGAGAAATAAAATTATCTTGCTTCATATACGACAGAAGTTGACCAGAGCAGTAGTTTTATACTCTCTGCTTTAGCCCCCTCGTTAGGTTTTTGCAGTGAACTGTGAAGAGGATAATGATGTAAAATACCGGTATGATTTTCCCTATTAACACAATTTCAGGAAAGCTTCTAACCCAACCTCCATTATACTTCTCTTAGCCAAACATTCACGCTAAAATTTGCCAAGCCCATTTTGAAGGGCTGTACACTGCTAAATATACACCTTTACTCAGCAGTAACAGCACTATACCCCAAAAATTCAGGAAATTCATGTAGGCAAAACTACAGTTGAAATCTCACTAGCAGGTGAAAACGTTCTGAACAACCCACCAGTAACCATCAAATTCTTCATAAGACGGGTCCCTGCCTACTCCACAGCTCAAACAAGCGCCTGTCAGCAGAGCTGCGGAAAAATCCTCAGGCACGGAAAATCCAAAAGAGACCACACAAGTTCTGAGTGACTTTAAAAAATAGAAGTGTGTCCTTCCTACGGCAGGAAAGAATTATACACCAAATAAACCCAAGGTGTGTGTGGGGGGGTGGTAGTGGAACAAAATCGACTCAGTAAAGGTCCAGGATATGTTTCTTATATCCATATAGCCAGAAAACCATGCAGATTTTCCGTTAGCCAGAGGTATCAACTACAAGAGAGCAAAAGAAAATGTTACGCAGACAACTGTGCCACAGATGAGTTAAGAGCTGCCTACAGGAGACCAGGAGCAGATGCAGCAAGCAGTAGCAAGTCCCTCAACGCCCAGCTTCTAAAAGCAGGGCCAGATACGCCCACCCTTCAGATCTGCCCTCAAGTATCAGACAAATTATTCCAAAGAGCTAGGTCTGAATGATACCAAGTAACTCCTCACGACAATCGTCTGCCCTTCCTAAGCAGGTACCCAGAAACAGAGCCGTATTAGTTGTTTGAAGTGCATCGCACTGCCAAACTATTTCATCTAAGTGAAGAAAACTGATCAAGTCTTTAATCAACTGAGAGAGAACCTGTCAGAATTTAGGAGAAAGAGGAATGACTGATATCAAACAAGAACAGCATCTACAAGTTTTTGTCAGTGCAAATGCCAAACCGCTACCTAACCTCCACCACCAAGCACAGGCTCAGCCCAATGTGCAAGTTACGTAAACTCAACAGCTGTCTTAAATGCATATCAGGTTACCCTTAAATATACACCTTACATTTCATCTGGCATTAAAAACTAGATTGGAGCCAGTGCATTTTATCTTTTAAAAGTATTAAATCCAGAAGCATCCACCTCATCCAGCATCGTGCAGTTAACAACTTGGAGTGTGACACTGTAGAGACAAACAGCACTGAGCTGAAAACGTGAGACTATTATCTCATTTGTACCTATCGAATGCAGCTTAGTGTGCCAAAACAGAACACTTTCTAAAGGAGTCTGCAAAATCGTAAAAAGAAAGAAGCATTGGAAAATAGTGTTTAATAAAATCACAGTGGTAGAAGTTTTACAGAAAGTCAATCAAGGAGTTAGGGCATCCCCAATGGTGTGCTAATCTAAGGTAGAAAAAATGTACACAATTTGTTGTTTAAATGCAAAACAGCATTTTCAAACCTATTCTTAGAATACCTGGGATAACGTGGCGGCACAGAACAGAGCAGATACTGTTCACAGGCGTGCATCAGGCGATGTGGAAGCGCCCCAACGTACAAAACCAGGCAACTAGAGAGGTCTGCAAGAACAACCGAGCAGAACACCTACGGCTACGCTTAGCACTCTGACATTTTTAAGAACAGAATGCACCATTGTATATTCAATGTGTTCCCAATCAAATATCCAACCTGTAGCTGTGAACAGAACGTTCACAACAAATGCCAAGGAAGGCCGTTCTAACCCAAGAGACAATTTCAGTAACTTCAGACATCATGACGACAAACGCTGAGACACACGACGACCTACTGTGGCTCGACACTGCACCGATTCCGAACCACAACAGGGCAACAGGGCACTCCAACCTTCACCTCCTAACCTCCAAACAGAAACAGAGTTCTCGCACGCCACGGCCAGCACTTTAAACATTAGTCTGATTTCTGAAGGTATGTTCCTGCCGCTTACATAAACGTTCTTGCTAATGTACAGTCAAGCTAGAAGCAGGCTGGAGTGACTAGATGGTGCAAGCAAGAGCTGTTCTCCAGCATTACCATATTCATACTGGAGTGGGAAGAAACAGAGTAAAAATACCCAGCCGTGCTCTTCACTTCAAAGCCCAAGTTGTCATCCTTTTCTCACAGAGCACCCAACTCCCAGTGGCAACTGCAAGCAGAGCCGGGATGCTGCTGAGCGCCTCCGTCTAGGTTTCACTTCAGTCATTAGAGGAGGGAAAAGATCTTGCAATTTCTGTGTCATCCAGCTTATCAAATAATTGAAATGTACCTTCCTATTTTTATTAAGCTTTAACTCCAGATGTCAGCTTTCCATCCAATGGGCTTTTTTCTCAGTGAACGTCTCCATCCATAACAGATTGACTGGACCGTCCCTACCCATGAGCAAGGCCACAGAACACGCTGGTGTCTGTAGTGCTGGCAGCAGCCCTACCCTTTTGTCCTTACGTTTTGTTGTAAAGGCACTTTCCTTAGCTTTTTTTTTTTTTTTTTTTTTAATATATACGTGGATGTATCTATACTTTTTTCAAGCCCTCTCCGAAGTCCATCCCCTCCACTTCTCAGTGTTGCCTGTCACGGAGTGGGGGAAAAGCAGCAGCAGCAGGGATGAAACCCTCCTTTTCAAGGAAGCAAAGTCACGAGCCTGCTGTGGATTACAGATGCAACAAGAAGCTGAGGCGTACATATAACCTGTGACAGCTGATGAAATAAACTAGGATGGAGATGGATGTCTGCAGGGAATGAGAAATGGAGAAGTTCAGGAAGTTTCTGTTCTGGAAGCCCATGGCAATAACAAACTTCTACAGGGGGCAGCAGGATCAGAGTGACAGGAGAGAAAGATCAGCTAAGGAGGAGAGCAATGGAAATGGGTGCCCAGGAACAGCATGCGTAAGAAAGAACCCCAGTATAATCTGGGACAGAGAGAGATTCAGATTAGTGAGAGAATTTACACATTTAATTTGTCCTTTACCCCCCAAAAACTGGTGAATGCCAACGGCCGGGAGAAGTCAGGAGAAGGAACTGGAAAGCATTCAAAGGGATGAAAGAACCTGCTGCTGCTAGGGAATAAACCTTCAGGGTGAAGTGAAACTGAGGACTTGAAAGCATCCCTCCCACCACAAAGTTTACCGGCAGAGCAAAGCACTGCCCCCTGGTGCTGCATCCCGGCAGGGACCTGCCGCGACCGATCCCTGCGCACCCCAGCGGAGACCCGCGGTGGGTCCCGAGGTGCCAGGCAGAGCCCTCGGCATCTCTGCCGGGACAACCACACAAAGGGAACAGCAGGAGAAAAACGTAAAATGGTCAAATTAGAAATTCAACCCCAGCCCCCAAACCCACGAGTTCTCATTTCATCAAGAGCACGACCTTTACCTAATTTAAATAGGCACACAATTTGCATACATGCTATCTTTCCACCAAGCCCTACACTCTGCAGTGAAGACACAAAGTTCACTCCTGCAGCTCTTCGGTATTTTCTCTGTTTCTGTGCAAGACCCGCTTAGCCACGATGCGTTTCCTGTTCTGCGTTAATATCCTCTATGGCTCTGCCCTTTTCATAAATACTCAGAAGCCTTCACGACATCCCTGCATGACGAAGTACTGCCTTCCTCTTGCGTTTAGAGATTTGAAACCTAAGAAATGTAGGCCAAATGTTTTCACTGATGCTTAGTCTTTTGCTTTGAGATACTTGGAATCTGGGTCACTGGAGTTATTTGCATCGTGCTGCCTTTTCCATGGTCAGCAGCGAGCCCTCAGGGGCACTGAGTAAAGGCAGGCAGCTCACTGTTCTGTAGCAACCAAGCGACCCAGCTGAAGCCACAAAACCATCAGTGCCAGAACAAAGGAGGCAGAAGCCAGCAGGCAAGTGCAGGAGCCCAGCCTGGCGGAAACAAACTTACACCAGGACACAAGCCAAAAAGTTTCCCTTGAGCACACGTATCCCCTGGTACCTAACTAGTATGGAACACTACAGACACAAGGATACAATTCAGACTCTGCAGACCAAGCTGTCCCTTCTTGCAGCCCAGCCCTACAACACGTCCCTCACAGGCTTCCCAGCCAGGTTTCACGGGGTCAGCTCTTCACAGCACACTTGTGCAAAGGAGGTAATGCACGAACACGCAGCCAGCCTCAGGTATAGTAAAAAGAGAGCTGCTGGGCTGAGCTTTTTTTTTTCCCCTCAGAAAGCTTCATTCTGAAAGCACAGAAGTGATCTAACACATTAGTTAATATGTATCTACACCAGTACAAAGTTTCAGAAACAGAACTCACCTACAGTAACCTCTCTTGAAAGCTGGACAAAACATTAAAATACCGAGCAGCACGTCAAATAACTGCATATTTTAAAGGCGGTTCACTTGGTTGGCTGCTACGCACTGCTGCTCCGCCGCTGCAGTCCGGCCATCCCGGCCCTCACAAAGCGGTGCTCAGGCCTGGCACTGTCCCACACCCCAGCTGCGGATCCATCCCACTTCCTTCCGCGCTTAAATTCTCAACGTGAAGTTACCGATGGCCAACTCAAAGGAACTGCACGGAGACCCAAAATACTGATTTTCAGTGTGCAGCTGTGACCGGCGGGCGGGACGGACAAGCTCCCCTGGCTTTGGGCTAGCAGCGATTGAAGGCTGAGCAATAAAAAGAACGCTCCGCGATGCCTTTTTCCCTGAAAATGGCACGTATCTCGTTTGTGTACTAACCGCCAGCGGCCTGTTTTGCAGTAACTTTTACAAGGGAAGCACGCTGATGTTCCTAATGCCAGCTGGGGACCAGGCCCCCAGGAGCCTCCTGCAGCCCTGCTGCCTGCCCTGCCCGGACGGCTCCTCTGGAAAAGGGGCCGTAAAGGCCCCAAAGGCCCCACAGGCCCAGGCCTCGGGGCCGTGCCGAGCCGTGCCGGGCGCCATGGCGGCGGGAGGCGTGCCGGGGGGGGGGGGGGGGGATGCGGCCGGGCGGGCCCCGCGGACTCACTCCGGGGGGAAGAGGCGCAGCTCCTCGATCTTTCCCAGGAAGCCGAAGAGCGTCCGCATCTGCTCGGAGCTGGCGCTGGGGGACACGTT